>NW_019943048.1:44447-46824 GCF_002910315.2 Salvelinus sp. IW2-2015 | reverse complement strand
ATGTGTGTGTGTGTGCGTGCTCGCATGTGTGTGTGTGTGCGTGCTCGCATGTGTGTGTGTGTGCGTGCTCGCATGTGTGTGCATCTGATAATACATAGTCCATTGGGCCAAGTTTCCAAACTGGAAAATACCCGGCATCCGTCCAGCAGCTTATTACATTAGATATATAAATGACCTAAATTTTACACAGCAATCAAACCTCAATGAAGGAATAGCACATGAATATGCCAAGGGTTGGGCCCTGTCCAAAATAAACTCTGCAGGCGGTCGGCACCCAAACCCGTAGAGAACGTTAGGGGAACGTTAGAAAAGCATGGCTAAGGCCCTTGACGGTGTGAGAAGCACATCAGATAAAGTCCAAGTGTTCATCACAGAGTGCTGATGCTGAGTCATAAAGCCTTCAAGGTATATAAAAATGTCCATTTAAATTAAAAAGACTGAAGGAGAGGGGGTGGGTGACAGAGGGAGGGGAGGAGGAGGAGGAGGGAGGAGAAGGGGGGGTAGGGTGGGTGTCAAGAGGAGGAACTAATCTAAGGATGTGTAGTGGAGTTCCAGGAAGAAAGGTGGATCCTAGGAAGGAGTTCCAGGAAGAAAAGGTCGGATCTAGGAAGGAGTTCCAGAGAAGGTGGATCCTAGGAAGGGATTCCAGGAAGAAAGGTGGATCCTAGGAAGGAGTTCCAGGAAGAAAGGTGGATCCTAGGAAGGAGTTCCAGGAAGAAAGGTGGATCCTAGGAAGGACTTCCAGGAAGAAAGGTGGATCCTAGGAAGGACTTTCAGGAAGAAAGGTGGACCCTAGGAAGGACTTCCAGGAAGAAAGGTGGACCCTAGGAAGGACTTCCAGGAAGAAAGGTGGACCCTAGGAAGGACTTCCAGGATTTGGAAAAGGGGTGAAGAGGGAAGAGGAGCAGAGAGGTTGGTAGGCGAATACACACACACATGAAACAAGTCTCTATTACACACACACTCTCTACCTCTCTAAAACACTGAAGCAAGCTGTGACAAGTCTGTGACTGCCCTTTGCTGTATGCCCCCTGTGGCGCTACATTGAGACATGTCCTGTCTTTCTCCCTGCTCTCCCCTGCTGCTTTGACATACTGMTCTCTTTAACAGCTGACTTGGAATCAGAGCTTCCCTGAACAGACACTACATCAGGAGATACTGCTCACTTTAACAGCTGACTGGGGAGTTTAACTCAACGCTAGATTAGGGGGTCTAAGGGGCTGAAAGGTATGCTGGTTTTGGTCCTAGACTGATTTCTACTTGTAAAATCAGGTGTGTGACCTCTTCAGCCAGAAACATCAGTAACATGACTCATACAGTAAGTCTAGGAACGCATTTCATTTGAAAGTGTTTCTCATCAAATAACCAAGGCTCATGTTTCTACTTAGAGAACGCACAACAGTGTTGATATGACTGAATACACAGCGGTCTAAGGCACTGCATCTCAGTGCTAGAGGCRTCACTACAGACCCTGGTTAGATTCCAGGCTGTATCACAACTGGCTGTGATTGGGAGTCCAATAGGGCGGTGCACAATTGGCCCAGCGTCGTCCGGGTTTGGCCAAAGTAGGCTGTCATTGTAAATAAGAATTTGTTCTTGATTTCCTAGTTAAATAAAGGTTAAATAAAATAAAATAAATAAAAGATATCATACACACAAACATAAGTAATTATTTTCTGGAGTTGATAACATGAGACCAGTTCTCTACAAACACTTAAATTGGAGACTGGCAATAATCGGATCCATTACATTTTTGGGCATCTTGCCATGTAAACATCCTATCATACGAAGACACTCGTTGGCTTTCTTGGTGACGTAGTGTTGGCATGGTTCCCTGTGTCTGTTGTGGTGTGATGGTGGTCGTGCGAGAAATTCATAAATGAAAGCCCAACGTGTGGATGGAAGCCATAGACTGACAGAGATCTGTGCTATCGTTATGGAAACGCTGTGATAGATTGCCGCAAATGTGCGAACATTCCGATCACAGAGGAATCCACTAACTACGTTTAATTGAAACCCGATTAAATGAATCATGTAACAATTAACTGATTTGGAAGAAGTTCTTTATAGAGTTACCATCTCCCAAATGAATCTCTAAAGATATAGAAGTTATATATCGATAACAGTCACTTATTAATCATTACTTAATATGAGTCTCATTCTCAACGTCGCAGACTTCTTGAATCCGCAAGAACCCCAGCCTTTTCTGATTATTCAGTTCTACACAAAATTGATTTAATTATTTATTTAATAACTAACTAAATAATATCACAGAATCCACATACACACGTACATGAGACAAAAGTCCCTAGTGAACTGACAAGATAGGACGGCTTATTACACAGAGATGGAGAAGGGGGTGGGGAAAATAGAGAGA
>NW_019943048.1:29435-33663 GCF_002910315.2 Salvelinus sp. IW2-2015 | reverse complement strand
TGTGTGTGTGTGTGTGTGTGTGTGTGTGTGTGTGTGTGTGTGTGTGTGTGTGTGTGTGTGTGTGTGTGTGTGTGTGTGTGTGTGTGTGTGTGTGTGTGTGTGTGTGTTTGTGTGTGTGTAAAGAGAGAAATTGATAGATACTGGGTGTGTGTAGACGCACGTGCTTAAGTGTATTGATTTGAGTTTGCCTGACTCTTAGACACACACCCTCTCAACACAAAAAGAGGAGAAACGGCTGAAGTCACAGTCAATGGCAGAGCAGATTTCAAGGCCAGCTCTTTCCAAGAAAGCTATACTGCAGATTGACTAGCTAACGGAGGAATTCACTTTCAGACCTTGGTAGACTCACAGAAGTTCACAACGTGTAGGCTATAGCCTTGGTCCAATGTGCATCACTGTAACATAGATGCAGGGAGTCAGGAAGCAGGTGACGACGTTATTTTCCGGTTGAAATATTATCGATTATTTAGGCTAAAAACAACCTGAGAATTGAATATCAACATCGTTTGACATGTTTCTATGAACTTTACGGATACAATTTGGATTTTTTGTCTGCCTGTTGTGACTGCGTTTGAGCCTGTGGATTACTGAAGAAAACGCGCAAACAAAACTGAGGTTTTTGGATATAAAGAGACTTTATCGAACAAAATGAACATTTATTGAGTAAATGAATATCTTCTGAGTGCAACCATATGAAGATAATCAAAGGTAAGGGATTAMTTTTATCTCTATTTCTGACTTGTGTAACTTTTCTACTTGGCTGGTTACTGTTTGTAATGATTTGTCTGCTGGGCTATGTTCTCAAATAATTGTAAGGTATGCTTTCGCCGTAAAGCATTTTTTAAATCTGACACCGTGGTTGGATTCACAAGAAGTTCATCTTTAAACCTATGTAAAATATATTTTGTTTTATGAATTTTTATAATGAGTATTTCTGTATTTGAATTTGGCGCCCTGCAGTTTCACTGGCTGTTGAAGAGGTGGGACGCTAACGTCTCACGTACCCTAGAGAGGTTAACTCAGGTCGTAAAATCCTGGAGGAGACTCTCTTCCTCATGGCCAGACAGTATAGAGAGAGAGGTTTCATAGAGAGAACAAAGGAATTTCTTCCACATCACAGAACTTGAGAACTATTGTTCTGAGCTCCGTCTCAGATTATTGCATGGTTTGCGTTTTCCGTAAAGTTTTTTTGAAATCTGAACTTTACCGAACAAAACATACATGTATTGTGTAACATGAAGTCCTATGAGTATCATCTGATGAAGATCATCAAAGGTTAGTGATTCATTTTATGATCGTTTCAAATCTAATCAGTTTTCCACACTGAAATCAAATGCGTTCTGACTCTCACATTAGATTAATAATGGAGGAGCGTGAAATTATGGTGGAAGACAGGGCGTTTTGATTTGAATGGTTTTCTTAGACATTCAGAAATAGACCTGGGACACCAGCTGGAATAGGAATTAAGGTACAACTTAATATACTCAGGTTATAACGAAAGAATTAACAAAGCACAGCATGAGGGAATCGGTGATACGTTAAGTGACAAGTGCGGTTTGTGCACTATTCATGGTCGTGCAGTCCAATACAGGATCTAGGGATCTTAAGTGTTGACCCACGCGCTTTCTCTACAAAGCACAGGAAAATTAGTCTGCAGCAACAGAAATGTGAAGTTATCCTATAAGTGCACGAAATAATTAACATGATAAGCATTTAGTATAGGGCAATTTATCATTGTTCGTGAAGAAATAGGGGCAAAATCTAAGCTAAGCCTTGACATGTAACTAATCAATAAAATGGAAATTACCATCAACTTGTAAAGCCTCTTTTTAGACATAGAGCCTTGAAGATTAAACTACACATTTGTATTTCCGCATAACCACGTCGTATGTTTAAAAGATTCAGCAATCTACCCAAACCTTAACCTCTAACGAGCCTCAACCCGGGATCCGGATCACACCCCCACCCCCCCCACACTGATTAGCATCGCTAGCATAGCGTCACAATTAAATAGTAGCATCTAAATATCATTAAATCACAAGTCCAAGACACCTAATGAAAAGTACAGATCTTGTGAATAAAGCCACCATTTCAGATTTTAAAATGTTTTACAGAGAGACACAATATGTAAATCTATTAGCTAAACACGTTAGCAAAAGACACAATTTCTTTGTCCACCATTTTTTCTCTCCACCAGTAGCTATCACCAATTCGGCTAAACTAAGATATTGATAGCCACTAACCAAGAAAAAACCTCATCAGATGACAGTCTGATAACATATTTATGGTATAGGATAGGTTTTGTTAGAAAAATGTGCATATTTCAGGTATAAATCATAGTTTGCCATTGCAGCCACCATCACAAATCTCACCAAAGCGACTAGAATTACTACAGAGAGCAACTTGTATTACCAAATTACTCATCATAAAACATTTCTTAAAAATAACACAGCACATAGCAATGGAAAGACACAGATCTTGTGAATTCAGACAACATTTCAGATTTTCTAAGTGTTTTACGGCGAAAACACAATAAATCGTTATATTAGCATACCACATATGCAAACGTTACCCCAGCATGAATTCAAGCCAAAGAGAGCGATATCGTTATCATCGCCAAAATATATTAATTTTTTCACTAACCTTCTCAGAATTCTTCCGATGACACTCAGTAACATCATATTACAACATACATATAGAGTTTGTTCGAAAATGTGCATATTTAGCCATAAAAAAACGTGGTATACAATGAAAATAGTAGCAAAACAAGCCTGGAAATGTCGGTCGCCATCTTTGAGTGATCTAGTTTAATCAAAAGCTAATCATATACTTGACTAAAAAATACAGGTTGACAGGAATCGAAAAGACAAATTAGTTCTTAATGCAATCGCTGATTTACATTTTTTAAATTATCCTTACTTTTCAATACAGGTTGCGCAAGCGAAGCTATACAAACAAAAATGCGGCATAAGCGTTTAACATTTTTCGACAGAAACACGATTTATCATCATAAATTGTTCTTACTGTGAGCTGTTCTCCATCAGAATCTTGGGCAAAGAATCCTTTCTTGGGTCTAATCGTCTTTTGGTCGAAAGCTGTCCTCTTGCCATGTGGAAATGCCCACTAACGTCGGCATGAACTGGAAACGTGCCCAGCGGTTCAAAGTGTCTCAGAAATAAATGCCTCAAAATCCGCACTAAACGGAATATAATTGCTATAAAAACGGTTTAAATTAACTACCTTATGATGTTTTTAACACCTCTAACGAGTAAAAACATGACAGAGAAAATATTACTGGCTAAACAAAAGCTTGGAAGGAAGCGAGTCCGACGTCCTTCGTGCGCCAGGCGCAGGCAGCAAAGGGATGCTACTTCCGGTATTTGCTGTTTTATACAGCCCCTGATTGCGCAATCGACTCCATCAAAGCGTCATCAGTACTGACATCCAGGGGAAGACGTAAGAAGTGTCTGTTTCTCCATAGCATTTACAGGGACCTTTAAACTGACTCCAGATCAGGGGCCAAGATGTCTGAAATCTGACTCCTATCATGAAAAGTGCTGTTAGATTGAGTTCTGTACCACTCAGAGACAAAATTCCAACGGCTATAGAAACTAGAGAGTGTTTTCTATCCAATAATAATAATAATATGCATATTGTACGAGCAAGAATTGAGTAGGAAGCCATTTAATCTGTTGAGCAAATTATGCTAATGCGAAACAAGCACCCCTATAGTCCCTCTGTGGAAGGTACTGGTCGTGCCTTAGGCCTCTCGTGGTTATCGAGGTAAGCTGGTCTGAAGGGATTTCCTCCCGGTAAGAGTTATATTCGTAGCAGCAGAAAGGGGCTGTCCCATGACGCCAGATCAATGTCTGTGCTCATGGGGCGGGCCAATGATTTAGTTAAACTCCAAAGGGAATTGGAGTTTCCTTCATTAACCTCACTAGGTATGTGGGACGGTAGCGTCCCACCTCATCAACAGCCAGTGAAACTGCAGGGCGCCAAATTCAAAACAACAGAAATCCCATAATTAAAATTCCTCAAACATACATGTATTCACACCATTTAAAGATACACTTGTTGTAAATCCAGCAACAGTGTCGATTTCAAAGAGGCTTTACGACGAAAGAAAACCAAACGATTATGTTAGTTAGAGCCAAGTCACAGAAAAACACAGCCATTTTTCCAGCCAAAGAAAGGAGTCACAAAAAGCAGAAATATAGATAAATAT
>NW_019943048.1:26578-27617 GCF_002910315.2 Salvelinus sp. IW2-2015 | reverse complement strand
AAAATCTGAAATGGTGGCTTTATTCACAAGATCTGTATCTTTCATTAGGTGTCTTGGACTTGTGATTTAATGATATTTAGATGCTACTATTTAATTGTGACGCTATGCTAGCGATGCTAATCAGTGTGGGGGGGGGTGGGGGGTGATCCCGGATCCGGGGTTGAGGCTCGTTAGAGGTTAAGGTTTGGGTAGATTGCTGAATCTTTTAACCATACCACGTGGTTATGCAGGAAATACAAATKTGTAGTTTATTCAAGGTTTAAAAAGGCTTCTAAAGTTTGTAATTTCCATTTAGAAATGTCAGGCTTGATTTGCCCTAACGAAAAATGAATCAAACCCTAACTAAATGTCCATTAATTATTATCCACATAATAATTCACATTTCCTGTTGCTGCAGAATAATTTTCCTGCTGTGAGAAGCAGGGTCAAATTAAGATCCCAGATCTGTAGGATGACGCAAAGTGCAACCACCCGATTCCCTACTGCTTGTTTTCTGTTCTACCTGATAATTAATTGTACCCACCTGGTGTCCCAGGTCTAACTTGGTCCCTAATTAGAGGGAAACATTAAAAAAAAAGCTGTTTCCACATAATTTCAGCCTCCAAATCTATGTGATGACATTGAATCAGTGTGGAAAACTGATTAGATTTGCAAAACGTCATCAAGCATTTTATTATAGCATTTTATTATAACTTTTAACCTAAATTTAATAACATGGTGAAATGTTTTGTTGATTTCACTTTGAATTCAAATTAGTTGACAACTCAACCAAATGTAAATCCAAATTAGATGTTGAACTTGAGGGCCCTAACATAATGAGTCACTTTTATAAATGCCATGCCAGGACCATGGTGACTGGTGAAGTAACATTAGCCCTGTCTTCCATGCTGAATGTGACGTTGGGACACGGCTCCGTTTGCCTTAATCAGCAGCAGAGCTGATAGTGTGATTTTTTTAAGGAGAGTCACTGACCTGAGGGGGAGGTGTGTGTCAGTGAGAGAGAGAGAGAGAGAGAGGGTGGGAGGGGAGGTAGAGAGAG
>NW_019943048.1:24880-26270 GCF_002910315.2 Salvelinus sp. IW2-2015 | reverse complement strand
GATGACATACAGATAGAGGATACAGAAGAGAGGGGTGGGCGTAGAGAGCGGGTGGGGGTAGAGAGCGGGTGGGGGTAAGAGAGGGATACATACAGAGAGAGGGATACAGAGAGAGGATGGTGGGGGCGGTAGAGAGCGCGTGGGGGGGAGAGGGGATACATACAGAGAGAGGATACAGAGAGAGCGGGGGGGGTAGAGAGCGAGGGAGGAGGTGGGAGAGGATACATACAGAGGAGAGATAACATACAGAGAGAGGGGGGGGGGTAAGAATTGGGTTGGGGAGGGTTAGAGAGAGGGATACATACAGAGAAAGGGGGGGGGTAGAGATTGGGTGGGGGGAGTAGAGAGAGGATACATACAGAGAAGAAGAGATACAGATGAGAGAGAGACAGAGCCAGAGAGAGATGGAGAGGTAGAGGGGGGTAGAGAGAGAGAGACAGAGGCAGGAGAGATGAGGAGTAGAAGAGAGCGGGGTGAAGGGTAGAGAGAGGAGTGGGGGTAGAGAGCGGGTGGGGGGTAGAGAGGGGATACATACAGAGAGAGGGATTGGGTAGAGATTGGGATCCTCTCGAGAGAGGGGGGTAGAGAGAGGGAGACAGAGGCAGAGAGAGATGGAGAGGTAGAGAGAGGTAGAAGAGAGAGAAAGAGAGAGAGAGGGAAATAAATAAAGAACGAAGGAAAGTAGGAAAGACAGAGAGGGAGAGAGAGAGAGACAGACAGAGACAGAGAGGCAGAGGGAGATAAGGAGACAGAGAAAGAAAGAGGGAAAGAAAGATGAACAGATGATCCTATATACTCCACTGTGAGAGGTGATGCACAGACAAGATTTCCAAATGGCAGCATTTAGAGGATGAAAATAGCTGCGTTAGTTTCACTGTCAATGATCAGGATCAGACACTCAATCTATAGCACAGGAGTAGTATGGTTAATGAACATGACCTTGTCTAATCAAGCTGTTATAAGAGGGACTCGACAGAAGGTTCACCACATATCTCCAGGACCATCCTTCATGCATGCATCTACATACTGTACACATGAATGTGATTCCATCCATTATTCATCATGATCATCCTCATCCACCAAGGGCAAGAGGCTCAGAATTGAAGTTGAATCTCCAAACAAAGGCAAGGAAAGAGAGAGGAGGGAAAGAGAGAGGAGGGAAAGAAAGAGGAGGGAAAGAGAGAGGAGGGAGAGAGAAAATAAAGAACGGAGAGAGGAGGGGCTGAGTTAGTCACCCCCAAAGGCAACCTCACCTTCTTTCTTTGCCRGTGTGTGAGTGTGAGAGTGTGAGAGTGTRTGAGTGTGTGTGTGTGTGTGTGTGAGCATGCGTGTGTGTAGTTTATTGCTGATCAGGTAGCGTGAGCTCATGAAACAGCTAATGAAAGAGAAT
>NW_019943048.1:11395-18049 GCF_002910315.2 Salvelinus sp. IW2-2015 | reverse complement strand
GGGAAGAAAGAGATGCGCTCATTGTCCCACACTAAGCACATGAAATCTCATTAATGTGTATTAACTCTATTTTGTGGGAGGATTTTGTTTTGAGAACATTAAATTAAAAATAACTATCTTGGCTTGCTCATCAGACAGATTATTTGGATGTTTATTAATGCAACCATTGAGAACCAAGACATCTTTCAATTAAAACTCTGAGCTCAAATGTTGTCACCGTCTCTTTGGGATCATCTGAATACTGACTAGCCCTGTCCACTACTATCATGAAATTATAAAATAATGTGCATGTCCAAATGTGTACAGCAATGCGTACGTGTGAGTGGTAGCAGTGTGTGTGTGTCTGCCAGGTCATCTTGCTAGTTAAATTCAGCCTGTGTCCTCGCTAGCCCTCCGGGGAATCCTGTCTGTCACCATGAAGAGGGCTGTTTACTTAAAGTACAAAACTCTGACCATAACAGAATTCCTACCGCTTGTGGGTGTGTGTGGATGTGGAGGTGTGAATGGCTGGTTTACAGTAAGGCAAGTGTAGTGTATGGTCTTTGAATGGCAGTTGGTTCCTTACTTGTGTCCTTTGCAAGTGGTGTGTGTACGTACATAACCTACGTATGTGTTGGCGTACGTACATACCTGCGTAGGTGTGTGGTGTGGTGAGGCTGTGTGGTGTGTGTGTGTGTGTGTTGGTGTGTGTGTGTGTGGGTGTGTGTGTGATGTGTGTGTGTGTGGGTGTTGTTATGTGTGGTGGTGGGTGGTGTGTGTGGTGTGGTGTAGTGTTGGTGGGCCTGTGTACCAGCCTAGAGCAGCTCAAGGAAAGTAGGGAAGAGTTGCGCAAGCTGGCTCCACCTCTCATAACAATAAAAAAGAATAAAAACAAAGAGGGAGGGAGGAGGAGAAAGAAAGGTAGAGAGAGTGAGTGAGGGAGGGAGGAGGAGAAAGAAAGGTAGAGAGAGTGAGGGAGGGGGACAGGGAGGTGTGAGGGAGGGGGACAGGGAGGTGGGAGGGAGTATACAATACAGAAATACACTACGGAAAAAGAAGGAACAACACGTCAGATATCAGCTCAATGTAAAAAAGAATCCATAAACTCTAACCACTTCTGGGAAAATTGGAAAACACTAAACAAACAACAACACAAAGAAWTATCTATCCAAAACAGAGATGTATGGGTAAACCACTTCTCCAATCTTTTTGGCTCTATAACAAAGAACAAAAAGCAAAAACATATACATTATCAAATACAAATCTTAGAATCAACTATTAAAGACTACCAGAACCCACTGGATTCWCCAATTACATTGAATGAACTGCAGGTCAAAATACAACCCCTCCAACCCAAAAAGGCCTGTGGTGTTGATGGTATCCTCAATGAAATGATAAAATATACAGACAACAAATTCCATTTGGCTATACTAAAACTCTTTAAGATCATCCTTAGCTCTGGCATCTTCCCCAATATTTGGAACCAAGGACTGATCACCCCAATCCACAAAAGTGGAGACAAATATGACCCCAATAACTACCTTGGGAAAATCCTCTGCATTATCATTAACAGCAGACTCGTACATTTCCTCAGTGAAAACAATGTACTGAGCAAATGTCAAATTGGATGTTTACCAAATGATCCTATGACAGACCACATATTCACCCTGCACACCCTAATTGACAAAAAAACAAACCAAAACCAAGCAAAGTCTTCTCATGCTTTGTTGATTTAAAAACAGCCTTCAACTCAATTTGGTGTGAGGGTCTGCTATACAAATTGATGGAAAGTTGTGTTGGGGGAAAAACGTACGACATTATAGAATCCATGTACACAAACAACAAGTATGTTAAAATAGGCAAAAAACACACGTTTCTTCCCACAGGGCCGTAGGGTGAGACAGGGATGCAGCTTAAGCCCCACCCCTTCAACATATATTTCAACGAATTGGCGAGCGCACTAGAAAAGTCTGTGGCACCCGGCCTCACCCTACTAGAATCTGAAGTCAAATGTCTACTGTTTGCTGATGATATTGTCACGCCCTGACCATAGTAAGCTGTTTCTTCTCTGTGTTGGTTGGGGCGTGATAGTGACTTGGGTGGGTCTTCTAGGTGTTTTCTATTTCTATGGTGGCCTGATATGGTTCCCAATCAGAGGCAGCTGTTTATCGTTGTCTCTGATTGGGGATCATATTTAGGTAGCCATTTWCCTCATTTGTGTTTGTGGGATCTTGTCTATGTTTAGTTGCCTGTCAGCACTATTTGTATAGCTTCACGTTTCGTTTGTTGATTTTGTTGTTTTCTCTTCAGGTTTCATTCATTTAAAGAGAATGTACACATACCACGCTGCGCCTTGGTCCATTCYATACGACGATCGTGACAGAAGATCCCACCAACAAAGGACCAAGCAGCGTGCCCAGGAGGAGGAAGTATCCTGGACTTGGGAAGAGATCCTGGATGGGAAGGGATCCTGGACTTGGGAGGAAATCCTGTCAGGACAGGATCGCCTTCCTTGGCGGGAGTCGCCTAGGAGCATGAGAGGACAGCAACGACGTCGGGGAGGAAGGCCACAGAGCAGTCGGCGGAGCCGAGGAGTGAACCAGAGCCAGTCAGGGAGTCGAGTGAGGAGCTCGACGCAAGATTCCGGAGAGAGGTGCTGGCATTGAGAGCGCTGCAGAGCGGGCGTGCTGAGGTGCGTGTCATCAGCCCGGTGCCACCTGCACCGGTACCACGCATCAGGTCTCCAGTGCGCCTTCATAGCCCAGTGTGTCCTGTGCTAGCTTCCCGCACTTGCCGGGCTGGAGTGAGCATCCAGTCAGGAAGGGTTGTGCCAGCTCTGCGCTCTAGACCTCCAGTGCGCCTCCACAGTCCAGTACGTCCTGTGCCTCCTCTCCACACTCGCCCTGAGGTGCGTGTCATCAGCCCGGTACCACCTGTACCGGTTCCACGCATCAGGTCTCCAGTGCGCCTCCACAGTCCAGTACGTCCTGTGCCTCTTCCCCGCTCTCGCCCTGAGGTGCGTGTCATCAGCCCGGTGCCACCTGTACCGGTCCCACGCATCAGGCCTCCAGTGCGCCTCCACAGACTAGAGCTTCCGGCGACAGTTCCCAGTCCAGGGCTGCCGGCGACAGTTCCCAGTCCAGAGCTTCCCGGCGACAGTTCCCAGTCCAGAGCTTCCGACGACAGTTCCCAGTCCAGAGCTTCCGGCGACAGTTCCCAATCCAGAGCTTCCGGCGACGTTTCACAGTCCGGAACCTCCAACGACGGGCCACAGTCCGGAACCTCCAACGACGGGCCACAGTCCCGGAACCATCCAATGACAGGGCACAGGTGCCGGAACCTCCCCCTGAGACGTTCTAGCAGTTCCGGCGGACAACCTGCACTGAGCCAGTCCCAACAGTCCGGACACCTCCCTGAGACGGTCCCATCAGTCCGGAACTCCTGCGACACACAGTCCGGAACCCTCCTGAGGCGGTCCACAGTCCGGAACCTCCTGAGACGGTCCACAGTCCGGAGCCTTCAGCGACGGTCCACAGTCCGGAGCCTTCAGCGACGGTCCCCAGTCCGGAGCCTCCAGCGACGGTCCCCAGTCCGGAGCCTCCAGCGACGGTCCCCAGTCCGGAGCCTCCAGCGACGGTCCCCAGTCCGGAGTCCCCAGCGACGGTCCCCAGTCCGGAGTCTTTAGCGACGAGCTGCAGTCCAGAGCCTCCAGCGCGGGTTCCCAGTCCAGATTCTCCGGCAACGATTTGCAGTCCGGAGCCTCCAGTGGTGGTTCCCAGTTCAGAGCCTCCGGCGTTGATCCACAGTCCGGTTCCTCCGGCAACGATTCACGGTCCGGAGTCTTCAGCGACGGTCGGCGGTCCAGAGCCTCAAGCGACGGTCGGCGGTCCAGAGCCTCCAACGACAGTCGGCGGTCCAGAGCCTACAGCAGGGGTTCTTAATCCAGAGCCTCCTGCGACGATCTATGGTCCGGTTCCTCCGGTGACGATCCACAGTCCGGTTCCTCTGGCGACGACCCACGGTCCGGAGCTTCCGGCGATGCGACCCGCACCGGAGCCGCCCCCGATGCCCTGTGTCATCCATCATAGATGCCCACCCGGACCCTCCCCTATTGAGTCAGGTTTTGCGGTCGGAGTCCACACCTTTGGGGGGGGTACTGTCACGCCCTGACCATAGTAAGCTATTTATTCTCTGTGTTGGTTGGGGTGTGATAGTGACTTGGGTGGGTCTTCTAGGTGTTTTCTATTTCTATGGTGGCCTGATATGGTTTCCAATCAGAGGCAGCTGTTTATCGTTGTCTCTGATTGGGGATCATATTTAGGTATCCATTTTCCTCATTTGTGTTTGTGGGATCTTGTCTATGTTATTTGCCTGTCAGCACCATTTGTATTGCTTCACGTTTCGTTCATTGATTTTGTTGTTTTTTGTTCAGTGTTCATTAATTAAAAGAGAATGTACGCATACCACGCTGCGCCTTGGTCCATTCCATACGACGATCATGACAGATCTGATGCTTCTGTCACCAATCAAGGAGGGCGTACAGCAGCACCTAGATCTTCTGCACAGATTCTGCCAGACCTGTACCCTGACAGTAAATCTCAGTAAGACCAAAATACTGGTGTTCCAAAAATGGTCCAGTTGCCAGTACCACAAATACAAATTCCATCTAAACACCATTGCCCTAGAGCACACAAAAAACTATACATACCTTGGCCTAAACATCAGCGCCACAGGTAACTTCCACAAAGTTGTGGAAGATCTGAGAGACAAGGCAAGAAGGGCATTCTATGCCATTAAAAGGAACATAGAATTCGACATACCAATTAGGATCTGGCTAAACATACTTGAATCAGTTTTAGAACCCATTGCCCTTTATGGTTGTGAGGTCTGGGGTCCGCTCAGCAACCATGAATTCACAAAATGGGACAAACACCAAATTGAGACTCTGCTTGCAGAATTCTGCAAAAATATCCTCAGTGTACAATGTAAAACACCAAATAAAGCAAGCAGAGCAGAATTAGGCCGATACCCGCTAATGATCAAGATCCAGAAAGAGATGTTAAATTCCACAACCACCTAAAAGGAAGCGATTCCCAAACCTTCCATAACAAAGCCATCACCTACAGAGAGATGAACCTGGAAAAAAGTCCCCTAAGCAAGCTGGTCCTGGGGCTCTGTTCACAAGCACAAACAGACCCTACAGAGCCCCAGGACAGCAACACAATTAGACCCAACCAAATCATGAAAAAACAAAAAGATAATTGCTTGACACATTGGAAAGAATTCACAAAAAAAACAGAGCAAACTAGAATGCTATTTGGCCCTAAACAGAGAGTACACAGTGGCAGAATAATAAATGCATGCTTTTCAACCGTTCGCTGCCCGCACCCGCCCGCCCGACTAGCATCTCTACTCTGAACAGTTCTGACTTAGAATATGTGGACAACTACAAATAACTTGGTGTCTGGCTAGACTGTAAACTCTCCTTCCAGACTCATATTAAACATCTCCAATMCAAAATAACATCTAGAATCGGCTTCCTATTTCGCAACAAAGCCTCCTTCACTCACTCACGCCGCCAAACAAACCCTCGTAGAACTGACTATCCTACCAATCCTCGACTTCGGCGATGTCATTTACAAAATAGCCTCCAACACTATACACAACAAATTCACAGTGCCATCCGTTTTGTCACCAAAGCCCCAAATACCACCTACCACTGCGACATGTATGCTGTAGTCGGCTGGCCGTCCACTACATATTCGTCAACAGACCCACTGGCTCCAGGTCATCTATAAGTCTATGCTAGGTAAAGCTCCGCCTTATCTCAGCTCACTGGTCACGATAACAACACCCACCCATAGCACGCGCTCCAGCAGGTATATCTCACTGGTCATCCCCAAAGCTAACACCTGCTTTGGCCGCCTTTCCTTCCAGTTCTCTGCTGCCAATGACTGGAACGAATTGCAAAAATCGCTGAAGCTGGAGACTTATATTTCCCTCACTAACTTTAAACATCAGCTATCTGAGCAGCTAACCGATCGCTGCAGCTGTACATAGCCCATCTGTAAATAGCCCATCTAATCTACCTACCTCATCCCCATATTGTTTTTATTTACTTTTCTGCTCTTTTGCACACCAGTATTTCTACTTGCATATCATCATCTGCACATCTATCACTCAAGTGTTAACCTCTAACGAGCCTCTACCCCGGGTCCGGGATCACCCCCCATCCCCCCACACACTGATTAGCATAGCTAGTATAGCTTCACAAGTAGATAGTAGCATCTAAATATCATTAAATCACAAGTCCAAGACACCAGATGAAAGATACAGATCTTGTGAATAAAGCCACCATTTCAGATTTTTWAAATGTTTTACAGGGAAGACAAAATATGTAAATCTATTAGCTAAACACGTTAGCAAAATACACCACTTCTTTATGATGTTTTTAACAACTATAACGAGTAAAAATCATGACCAGAGAAATATTGCTGGTTAGACAACGATTTGGAATGAGGCAAGTCCGATGTCCTTCACGTTCAGGGGCGCGACGAAAAGGGAGGTCACCTCTACGTTTTGTTCTTTTATAGTGCGCTTGTGATTGTGCAATCGATTCGCATTCAAACGTGATGACGTACAGACACCCAGAGGAAGCGTAGGCAGTGTCGGTTT
>NW_019943048.1:3510-11370 GCF_002910315.2 Salvelinus sp. IW2-2015 | reverse complement strand
TTTCTTCTGTCCACCATTTTTTTCTCTCCACAGTAGCTATCACCAATTCGGCTAAACTAAGATATTGAATAGCCAATAACCTATAAAAACCTATCAGATGACAGTCCTGATAACATATTTATGGTATAGGATAGGTTTTGAGAAAAAAAGTGCATATTTCAGGTAGAATCACAGTTTACAATTGCACGACATCACAAGACGATAGAATTACTATAGAGAGCAACGTGTATGACCAATTCTCTTAATAAAACATTTCAATAGAAGACAAGCATAGCAATGGAAAGACCCAGATCTTGTGATTCCAGAGCAATATTTCAGATTTTCTAAGCGTTTTACAGCGAAAACACAATAAATCGATAAGTTAGCATACCACATGTTGAAAAACGTTACCAGAGCATCGTTCCAGCCAAAGAGCGCTATAACGTATCACCGCCAAAATATATATTTTTTCACTAACCTTCTCAGAATTCTCTCGATGACACTCCTGTAACATTCATTTTCAACATACATATACAGTTTGTTCGAAAAGGTGCATATTTAGCCATACAAAACGTGGTTACACAATGAAAATACTAGGAATCACAGCCTCAAAATGTTGACGTATCTTTCAGAGTGTCTAGTTTAAATTGAACAGCTAATTGATACTTGATAAAAAATACAGGGTTGAAAGGAATGAAAGACAAATTAGTTTTAATGCAACGCTGACTTACATTTTAAAATTTATCTTACTTTTCATAACGGGTGTTCGGCAGCGCAAGTAGAGGATCAAAAACAAGGAATGGCCGAAATAAGCGTTTAAAATATTTCGCCACAGAAACAACGATTCTATCATATTAAATATTGCTTACTTTCGTGAGCTGTTTCTTCATCAGATTCTTGGGAATGTTCCTTTCCTATGTTGTGATCTTCCTTTTCTGGTCGATAGATGTCCTCTGTCCTCTCGAAATGTCCACTAACAACGACCGGAGACCCCGAACGTTCCCAAGCTAGAAAGTGCACGACAAATAAATTCCTCAGAATCGCACTAACGGATATAAATTGCTATATAAACGTGTTCAATTACTACACATTATGATGTTTTTAACAACTATACACGAGTAAAAACATGACCAGAGAAATATTGCTGGTTAGACAACGATTGGTGATGAGGCAAGTCGATGTCCTTCACGTTCAGGGCGCGCACGAGAAAGGGAGGTACCTCTACGTTTTGTTCTTTTATAGTGCGCTTGTGATTGTGCAATCACGATTCATTCAAAACGTGATGACGTACAGCACACCAGAGGAAGACGTAGGCAGTGTCGGTTTCTTTTGTCCAATTCCAATTTTATCATTATTAGTTATGTTATGCCTGTTAGAATACAAAATGTTTTTCTCGTCGCGAAAGATAAGGTCTTATTATAGAAGGAAATTAGTTTTTCATTTATTTTCAAAAATATAATTTGTCTGTAAGGGTAAGTTTTTCTATTTTTTTATGTAACAAGGAATAGAAACAGTCACGGGCACCGGAAAACAGACTCCGAGCCAGGGGAAAAAAAGTGTCGGAAAGCTGAACCCCGGGCAGGAAAAGGGCGGGGAGAGAATATGGCGGTACCCACGTCAGAGAGGACAAAAAGCCAACGGCGCATAGAAACAGAAAGGGGGCCGCCCCGCCGCCTCGAGTGCAAGATAAGTTTAGCAAGAATCGGTCTCGAAGTTGCTGGGGTTGTAAGACAAGAGTAGCGACGAGCGTTTCTTCATAGCATTCACTGTCACCTTAAAAACAGACTCCAGATCAGGGGTAAAAATTTCTGAAATCTGACCCCTGTCATGAAAAGTGCTGTAGATATAGTTCTGTACCACTCAGAGACAAAATTCCAACGGCTATAGAAACTAGAAAGTGTTTTCTATCCAATAATAACAATAATATGCATATTGTACGATCAAGAATTTAGCACGAGGCAGTTTAATTTGGAGACCAAAATATGCTAATGCGGAACAGCACCCCCTATAGTTCCAAGAAGTTAATTTGCTAAATTGTAATTAATTCGCAACTACCTCCTCACACCATTTGCACACACTGTATATAGACTTTCTTTTTTTCTATTGTGTTATTGACTGTTYGCTTGATTATTCCATGTGTAACTCTGTGTTGTTTGTGTCGCACTGCTTTGCTTTATCTTGGCCAGGTCGCAGTTGTAAACGAGTACTTGTTCTCAACTAGCCTACCTGGTTAAATAAAGGTTAAATAAAAATCAAATAAAAAATACCTGACCACTGTGACTGACCCAAACTTAAGGAAATCTTTGACTATGTACAGACTAAGTGAGCGTAGCCTTGCTATTGAGAAAGGCCACCGTAGGCAGACATGGCTCTCAAGAGAAGACAGGCTATGTGCACACTGCCTACAAAATGAGGTGGAAATTGAGCTGCACTTTTTAACCTCCTGCCAAATGTATGACCATATTAGAGACACATATTTCCCTCAGATTACACAGATCCACAAAGAATTTGAAAGCAACTCCRATTTTGATAAACTCCCATATCTACTGGGTGAAATGCTACAGTGTGCCATCACAGCAGCGATATTTGTGACCTGTTGCCACAAGAAAAGGGCAACCAGTGAAGAACAAACACCATTGTAAATACAACCCATATTTACAGTTAAAGTTGGAAGTTTACATACACCTTAGCCAAATACATTTAATCTCAGTTTTTCACAATTCCTGAWATTTWWTCCTAGTRRAAATTCCCTGTCTTGGGTCAGTTAGGATCACCACTTTATTTTAAGAATGTGAAATGTCAGAATAATAGTAGAGAGAACGATTTATTTCAGCTTTTATTTATTTCATCACATTCCCAGTGGGTCAGAAATGTACATGCACTCAATCAGTATTTGGTAGCATTGTCTTTAAATTGTTTAACTTGGGTCAAACGTTTTGGTTAGCCTTCCACTGCTCCTGACAGAGCTGGTTTAACTAAGTCAGGTTCGTAGGCCTCCTTGCTCGCACACGCTTTTTCAGTTCTGCCCACACATTTTCTATAGGATTGAGGTCAGGGCTTTGTGATGGCCACTCCAATACCTTGACTTTGTTGTCCTTAAGCCATTCTGCCACAACTTTAGAAGTATGCTTGTGGTCATTGTCCATTTGGAAGACTCATTTGTGACCAAGCTTTAACTTCCTGACTGATGTCTTGAGATGTTGTTTCAATATATCGATAAGAAACAACCTCACCTCTCTCCAATCCTCTGTGGCTCTGCTGCTCTCTTTCTCTGCACCTCTCTCCATCTCTCTGTTCTTTCTGCTCTTCTTTCCCTCACCTCTCTCCATCTCCTGTTCTCTCTGCTCTCTTTCTCTCACCTCTCTCATCATCTCTGTTCTCTCTGCTCTCTTATTCTCTTCACCTCTCTCATCTTTCTGTTTCTCACTGTTCTCTTTCTCTCACTCTCTCCATCTTCTCTTTCTCTACTGCTCTTCTTCTGGCTCAACCTCTCCATCTCACGTCTCTGATCTCTTGCTCTCACCTCTCATCCATGCTCTCTGCTCTCACGTTCCCTTTGCTCTCACCTCTCTCCATCTCTCGTGTTAATCAATGTTCTCTTATCTCTTCACCTCTCACCATCTTCTGTTCTCGCTGCTCTCGTTCTCTCACCTCTCTCCATTCTCTCTGTTCTCTCTGCTCTCTTCTCTCACCTCTCTCAATCTCTCTTTCTCTTCTCTCACCTTCTCCATCTCTCTGTTCTACACTTCTTCTTTCTCTCACCGCTCTCATCTTCTGTTCTCTCTGCTCTCTTCTCTCACCCTCGCTCCATCCATTCTTCTCTCTTCTCTTTCCCTACCTCATCTCCAACTCTCTGTTTCTCACTGTTCTCTTTCTCTCACCTCTCCATCTTTCTGTCTCTCTCTCTCTTCTCCACCTCTCCCACTCTCTGTTCTCTCTCTCCTTTCTCTCACCTCTCTCAAGCCTCCTGTTCTCTTTCCTCCTCAGCCTCTTCCTCTTTCGTCTGCTCTGCTCTCTTTCCCTCACCTCTCTCCATAGTTCTGTTCTCCACTTGTTCTCTTTCTCTCCACCCTCTCCATCTACTCTGTTCGTCTCTGCTCTCTTTCTCTCACCTCTCTCCATCTCTCTGTTCTCCACTGTTCTCTTTCTCTCCACCTCTCTCCATCTCTCGCTCTCACTGTCTCTTTCTCTCACCTCTTTTCATCTCCTGCTCATCTTTCCTCACCTCTCTCCATCTCTCTGTTCATCTCTGCCTCTTTCCTCACCTCTTCTCCATCTTCTGTTCTCTCTGTCGCTTTCTCTCACCTCTCCATCTTTTGTTTCACTGGTTTCTCTGTCTCTTCTCTCACCATCTCTCTGTTCTCTCTTGTTCTCTTTCTCTCACTCTCTCCTCTCTCTGTTCCTGCTCTCTTTCCCTCACCTCTCTCCATCCTCTGTTCGCTGTTCTCTATCTCTCACCTCTCTCCATCTCTCTGTTTCTCACTGTTCTCTTTCTCTCACCTCATCTCGAGTAAAAACGAGTCCTATATGACATAACCTGAAAGCCGCTCAGCAAGAAGAAGCCACTGTTCCAAAAAAACCGCCATAAAAAGGCCAGACTACGGTTGCAATGCACATTGGGAAAAAATCATACTTATTGAAATGTCTTCTGGGTCTTGATGAAACAGAGATGAACTGTTTGCCATAATGACCCACGTTATGTTTGGAGGAATAAGGGGGAGCTTGCACAGCCGAGAGAACATCATCCAACCATGAAGCACGGGGTGGCAGCATCATGTTGTAAGGGTGCTTTGCTTGCGGAGGACTGGGTGCACTCAACAAAATAGAGGCTTCATGAAGGGTGGAAAATTATGTGGATATTGATTATTATTATTTTTAAAATCACCTTTATTTAACCAGGTAGGCAGTTGAAGAACGTTCCATTACAATTCGCGACTGGCCAAATAAAGCAAGCATTTCGACACCATACAACAACACAGAGTTACACATGGAGTAAAAACAAACATTACAGAATAATACGGAGTGAAATAAGTCAATATACAATGTGAGGCAAGTGAGGTGAGATAAAGGGAGGGTGAAGGCCAAAAAAAGGCCATGGTGCCGAGAAAACAATTAGCAAGTAAAAACACTGGAATGGTTGATTTGCGTGGACGAATGTGCAAAGTTAGAGATAGAAAAATGGGTGCAAAGGAGCAAATTATAATTAATAAATAAATACATTAGGAAAGAGGTAGTTGTTTTGGCTAAATTTATAGATGGGCTATGTACAGGTGCAGTAATCTAGAGCTGTTCTGACAGCTGGTTGCTAACATCTCACGAAGTCCCAACCTGACCGGTGCACCCCCACCCCCCCCACCCACTGAAGTAGCATAGCTAGCCATAGCGCTCACAAGTAACTTGTAGCAATCGTAAATATCATTAAAATCACAAGTTCCAAGACACCAGATAAAGATACAGTTTGTGAATTAAAGCACCATTTCAGATTTTAAAATGTTTTACGGGAAGACACAATAGTAAAATCTATTAGCAACCACGTTAAGCAAAGGACACGATTTATTTATCCCAAATAGTTTTTTTCCTGGCTCAGTAGCTAACAATTCGACTAAATAAAGTATATATATAGCCACTAACCCAAGAAACAACTTCATAAGATGACAGTCTGATAACATATTATGGTATAGCATAGTTTTTTTTTGAAAAATTGTGCATTTTTCAGGTATAAACACAGTTCTACAGTTGCAGCTTGCAATCTGAATAGTGCTGACCCAGCCAGAACAATACAGAGACCAAGTCATAAACGAATTAATCATCTTAAACATTTCAGAAAAATACACAGCGTACAGATATTGAAAGCCCAACATCTGTGAATCCAACAGATATTTCAGATTTATTAAATGTTTTTATAACGAAAACAAATGGTAGCGACTAAGATTAGCATTAGATTCCAGCAGAGTTCGGCTAGGCGCCCACGGCAGTTACATGCACAAACAGAATGATATAACATCGTAAATTGGGTCTGAACTATGTGATCTTTCATCAGGAATGCGTTGATCAAAGTAGTCCTTTGTCAAGATGAGGCGTTGTTCCGTTCAGAATGTTTCCTTCCCACTTCCATTTAGCACAGGTACCTGGTCGAGTGCACGGATCTCATCAAACGTAAATAAAATCAGACAACGGAACACCACAAAAACTCGCCGAAAAAATCAAATAATCTGATTAAACTATATTGAAAAAAGATACATTACGATGATCTGGTCACAATGTGATCAAACAAACTTCGAACGGAGATAGTTTCAGTCCAGTAATGGCCGCACACAGAACGGACATCGCAGCTACAACCGTCGCGATTTTAGAGAAACCGAGAAGTTTCGGTCACGCCAAAAGATATAGCTCTCATTCACGTCAGTCCAGATAACAAATATTTTTCCTCTGACTCCTCATTGACACCCAGAGGAGGCCAATGAGGTGTGTTTCGGTCATAGGGGGCACGACCATATAATAAGGCAGAGAGTTGAAGCTGGGCATAACACATCTTGCTTTTCTTCTTGGTCATGGAAAGTGCTGTAATGACTTCTGTATCACTCAAGACAAATTGAAACGGTTTTAGAAAACTAGAGATTGTTTTTCCTTTCCAATGGTATTATTATATGCATATAAGTAAGAGCAATAATTGAATAAGAGGCAAGTTGTAATCTGTAGAGCAAATTATGCTAATGGGAAAATAGCACGCCCCTGTATCTCCAAGAAGTTAAAGCTAGTGGGGGAGATAAGTGTTGTCCAGTTCAGAGATTTTGTAGGTTCGTTCCAGTCATGGGCAGCAGAACTGAAAGAGAGAGGCGCTAAAGGAAGATTGGTTTTGGGGGTGACCAGAGAGATATACCTGCTGGAGCTGCGTGCCTACAGGTGGGTGCTGCTATGGTGACCAGCCGAGCTGAGATAAAGGGGCGTTTACCTAGCAGGGTCTTGTAGATGACCTGGAGCCAGGGTTTTTTTTTATTTGGTTTTTTTTTTTATGTTGTTTTTGTTTTTATTTTTTGATTTGGCGGACGAGTATGAAGCGATGGCCAAGCCAACGAAGTGTACAGGTCGCAGTGGTGGTAAGAAGTGGGCTTTGGTGGCAAAAACGGATGGCACTGTGATAGACTGCAATCCAATTTTATGAGGAGGGTATTGGAGGCTATTTTGTAAAATGACATCCACGCAAGTCGAGATTGGTAAGGATTGGTCAGTTTTAACAGGTATGTTTGGCAGCATGAGTGAAGGATGCTTGTGCGGAATAGGAAGCCAATTCATTATTTAACTTGGAATTGGAGATGTTTATGTGAGTCTGGACAGGAGATGTTTACAGTCTAAACCAGACACCTAGGTATTTGGTACGTTGTCCACAGTATTCTGAAGTCAGAGCCGTCCATAGTAGTGATTTGGACAGGCGGGAGGTGCAGGCAGCGATCGGTTGAAGAGCATGCATTTTAGTCTTTACTGTATTTAAGGCAATTGGAAGGCACGGAAGGAGAAGTGTATGGCATGAAGCTCGCCTGGAGGGTAAGTTAACAACAGTGTCCTAAAGAAGGGCCAGAAGTATACAGAATGGTGTCTTCTGCGTATAGTATCAAGGACTCACCAGCAGCAAGAGACGACATCATTGATGTATACAAGAAGAGAGTCTGGTCCAAGAATTGAACCCTGTGGCACTCCAAAGGACTGCCAGGGCCCGGACACAAGACCCTCCGATTTGACACACACTGACTCTATCAAGAAGTACGTTGGTGAACCGCGAGAGCAATCATTGAAACAAGGCTGTCGAGTCTGCCGATGAGGAGTGGTGATAGACAGAGTCGAAAGCCTTGCCAGGTCAATGATACGGCTGCCACAGTATTGTTC
>NW_019943048.1:0-2620 GCF_002910315.2 Salvelinus sp. IW2-2015 | reverse complement strand
ATTTTATCAACCATCTTCTGTCCTAGATGAGGAACTTCGGAAGAGTTAACTTCAACTAGCTAACTTGAAGATAGCTAGTTGTTTTTTAATTGTTTTAATTTAACCAGGTAAGCTAGTTGAGAACAAGTTCTCATTTACAACTGCGACCTGGCCAAGATAAAGCAAGGCAGTGTGACACAAACAACAACACAGAGTTAGACATGGAATAAACAAACGTACAGTCAATAACACAATAGAAAAAAAAGAAAGTCTATATACAGTGTGTGCAAATGGGGTGAGGAGGAAAGGCAATATATAGGCCATAGTAGCGAAGTAATTACAATTTAGCAAATTAACACTGGAGTGATGGATGAGCAGATGGTGATGTGCAAGTAGAAATACTGGTGTACCAAAGAGCAGAAAAGTAAATAAAAACAATATTGGGATGAGGTAGGTAGATTGGGTGGGCTATTTACAGATGGGCTATGTACAGCTGCAGCGATCGGTTAGCTGCTCAGATAGCTGATGTTTAAAGTTAGTAAGGGAAATATAAGTCTCCAGCTTCAGCGATTTTTGCAATTCGTTCCAGTCGCAGGCAGCAGAGAACTGGAAGGAAAGGTGGCCAAAGGAGGTGTTGGCTTTGGGGATGACTAGTGAGATATACCTGCTGGAGCGTGTGCTACGGGTGGGTGTTATTATCGTGACCAGTGAGCTGAGATAAGGCGGAGCTTTACCTAGCATAGACTTATAGATGACCTGGAGCTAGTGGGTCTGGCGACGAATACGTAGCGAGGGCCAGCTGACTAGAGCATACACGTCGCAGTGGTGGGTGGTATAAGGGGCTTTGGTGACAAAATGGATGGCACTGTGATAGACTGCATCCCGTTTTCTGAGTAGAGTATTGGAAGCTATTTTGTAAAAGACATCATCCGTGACCAGCTCGAAAACCGGAATGCACAGTGGAGAAGGTACGGTGGGATTCGAAATGGTCAGTGATCTGTTTATTAACTTGGCTTTTGAAGACTTTAGAAAGGCAGGGCAGGATGGATATTGGTCTGTAACAGTTCATCCCCCTTTGAAGAGGGGGATGACCGCGGCAGCGTTCCAATCTTTAGGGATCTCGGACGATACGAAAGAGAGTTTGAACAGACTGGTAATAGTGGTTGCAAAAATGGCGGCGGATAATTTTAGAAAGAGAGGATCCAGATTGTCTAGCCCAGCTGATTTGTATGGGTCCAGGTTTTGCAGCTCTTTCAGATCATCTGCTATCTGGATTTGGGTGACGGAGAGGCTGGGGAGGCTTGGGCAAGTAGCTGCGGGGGGTGCAGAGCTGTTGGCCGGGGTTGGGGTAGCCAGGAGGAAAGCATGGCCAGCCGTAGAGAAATGCTTATTGAAATTCTCGATTATCGTGGATTTATCGGTGGTGAGAGTGTTACCTAGCCTCAGTGCAGTGGGTAGCTGGGAGGAGGTGCTCTTATTCTCCATGGACTTTACAGTGTCCCAAAACCTTTTGGAGTTAGAGCTACAGGATGCAAATTTCTGTTTGAAAAAGCTAGCCTTTGCTTTCCTGACTGACTGCGTGTATTGGTTCCTGACTTCCCAGAAAAGTTGCATATCGCGGGAACTATTCGATGCTAGTGTAGTCCACCACAGGATGTTTTTGTGCTGGTTGAGGGCAGTCAGGTCTGGAGTGAACCAAGGACTATATCTGTTCTTAGTTCTACATTTTTTGAAAGGGGCATGCTTATTTAAGATGGTGAGGAAATGACTTTTAAAGAACAACTAGGCATCCTTGACTGACGGGATGAGGTCACTATCCTTCCAGGATACCCGGGCCAGGTCGACTAGAAAGGCCTGCTAGCAGAAGTGTTTTAGGGAGTGTTTGACAGTGAGGATGGGTGGTCGTTTGAACGCGGACCTGTAGTGGATGCAGGCAATGAGGCAGTGATCGCTGAGATCCTGATTGAAAACAGCAGATGTGTATTTGGAGGGAAAGTTGGTCAGGATAATATCTATGAGGGTGCCCATGTTTACGGATTTAGGGTTGTACCTGGTGGGTTCCTTGATAATTTGTGTGAGATTGAGGGCATCGAGCTTAGATTGTAGGACTGCCGGGCGTTAAGCATATCCCAGTTTAGGTCACCTAACAGAACGAACTCTGAAGATAGATGGGGGGCAATCAATTCACATATGGTGTCCAGGGCACAGCTGAGAGCTGAGGGGCGTCTATAACAGGTGGCAACAGTGAGAGACTTATTTCTGGAGAGATTCATTTTTAAGATTAGAAGCTCGAACTGTTTGGGCATAGACCTGGAAAGTATGACAGAACTTTGCAGGCTATCTCTGCAGTAGATTGCAACTCCTCCCCCTTTGGCATTTCTATCTTGATGGAAAATGTTGTAGTTGGGTATGAAAATCTCAGAATTTTTTGTGGCCTTCCTAAGCCAGATTCAGACACTGCAAGGACATCAGGGTTGGCGGAGTGTCCTAAAGCAGTGAGTAAAACAAACTTAGGGAGGAGGCTTTTGATGTTAACATGCATGAAACCAAGACTTTTTCAGTTACAGAAGTCAATAAATGAGAGTGCCTGGGGACACACAGGGCCTGGGTTAACCTCCACATCACCCGAGGAACAGAGGAG
>NW_019943047.1:319096-331997 GCF_002910315.2 Salvelinus sp. IW2-2015 | reverse complement strand
AAAAGAGAAGAGATACCCACTCTACCCACTGTACAGTTTTCTCCCACTCTAGCCATGTTAGTGTTTCGCCACTGCTTAGCATGTTAGGGTTCTGACCACTCTAACTCTGTTAAGTGTTTTCACCACTCACCATGTTAGTGTTCTCCCACTCTACCCTGTTAGTGTTTCCCACTGCCTACCCTGTTGTGTTCTACCACTCTACCATGTTTAGTGGTTTCCCACTCTACCACCTGTTAGTGTTCAATAGCCACTGCTAACCTGTTAGTGTTCTCCACTCTACCTGTTTAGTGTTCTACACTCTACATGTTGAGTGTTTCTCCACTCTAGCCTGTTTAAGTGTTCTACTCACTCTACCATGTTAGTGTTTCTCCCCTCTAACCCTGTTATGTTCTACCACTCTACAATGTTAGTGTTCCTCCACACTCTACCCTGTTTTAGTGTTCTAAAACCACTCTACCTTGTTTAGTGTTCTTCGCCACTCACGCTGTTAGTGTTCTTACCATTCTAACCTGTAGTGGTTCTCCCACTCTACGCTGTTAGTATTTCTCCACACTACCATTGTTAGTGTTCTCCCATTACCATGTTATGCCACTTCTGTTAGTGTTCTCACCAACTTGCTCCATGTTAGTGTGTCTACCACTCTACCATGTTTAGTGTTTCTCACTCTACAGTATGCTTACCACTCTACCCTGTTAGTGTCTACCACTCTACGCCTGTTAGTGGTTCTCCCACTCTACCCTGTTAGTGTTCTACCAACTCTACCTGTTAGTGTTCTCCCACTCTACCCTTTAGTGTGTCTTACCACTCTACCCTGTTAGTGTTTCCCACCTACCCTGTTTAGTGTTCTAACCACTCTACCATGTTAGTGTTCTCCCTCTACCCTGTTAGTGTTCTCCCACACTACCCCTGTTAGTGTTCTCCCACTCTACCATTTAGTGTTCTACCACTCTACCATGTTAGTTTCTAACACTCTACCTGTTAGTGTTCTACCACTCTACC
Organism: Salvelinus sp. IW2-2015; assembly: GCF_002910315.2. Classification (NCBI taxonomy): domain Eukaryota; kingdom Metazoa; phylum Chordata; class Actinopteri; order Salmoniformes; family Salmonidae; genus Salvelinus; species Salvelinus sp. IW2-2015. The sequence continues at coordinate 330,998 of NW_019943047.1, read as the reverse complement.
CATGTTAGTGTTCTCCCACTCTACCTGTTAGTGTTCTGTCCACTCATACCCTGTTATGTCCCCACTCTACCCTAGTTAGTGTTCTACCCACTCTACCCTGTTAGTGTTCTACCACTCTAACCCTATTAGTGTTCTACCACTCTACCCTGTTTAGTGTTCTCCCACCACTCTACCCTGTTAGTGTTCTACCATCTCTACACTGTTAGTGTTGTCTACCACTCTACCTGTTAGTGTTCTAAACCACTCTACCCTGTTAGTGTTCTACACCACATCTACCCTGTTAGTGTTCTCCCACTCCTACGCTGTTAGTGTTCTACTACCATCTACCCTGTTAGTGTTTACCACTCTACCCTGTTAGTATTCTACCACTCTACCATGTTAGTGTTCTACCACTCTACCCTGTTAAGTGTTCTACCACTCTACCCTGTTAGTGTTCTACACCTCTACCCTGTTAGTGTTCTCCACTCTACCTGTTAAGTGTTCTCCCAGTCTCACCTGTTAGTGTTCTAACCGACTCTACCCTGTTTAGTGTTCTACCACTCTACCCCGTTAGTGTTTAACCACCCGACCCTGTTAGTGTTCTACGCACTCGAGAACTGTTAGTGTTCTATCTACCACTCTGCCTGTAGTGTTCTACCACTCCCTGTTAGTGTTCTACCACTCTACCCTGTTAGTGTTCTCCCACTCTACGCCTGTTAGTGTTCTACTACCACTCTACCTGTAGGTTCTACCACTTACCCACTGTTAGTATTCTACCACTCTACCATGTTAGTGTTCTACCACTCTACCCTGTTAGTGTTCTACCACCTCTACCCTGTTAGTGTTCTACCACTCTACTAACCCTGTTAGGTGTTTCTCCCACTCTACCCTGTTAGTGTTCTCCAGTCTAGCCTGTTAGCTGTTCTACCACTCTACCCTGTTTAGTGTTCTACCACTCTACCTGTTAGTGTTTTACCACTCGACCCTGTTAGTGTTCTACACACTCGACCCTGTTAGTGGTTTCTACCAATCTGCCCTGTTATGTTCTACACTCTACCCTGTTAGTCGTTCTACACTCTACCCTGTTAGTTTCTCTCCACTGAAAAATGGGGTAAATAGAGAAGGGGGGATAGGGGAAGGGGGTGTATGTATGCTTGTATTTTGGAGGGTTGCCGACTTAGGCGATGCGGCACTGCTGCTGTTGTTAGGCGATTGTTGACTCGCATCTGCCAGCAAGAAAGACAACTCCAGCGGGTTGTGTTGGAAGAGCCTGAGGTGTGTGTGTGTGTGGTGTGTGTGGTGTGTGTGTGTGTGTGTGTGTGTGTGTGTGTGTGGTGTGTGTGTGTGTGTGTGTGTGTTGTGTGTGTGGTGTTTGTGTGTGGTGTTGTGTGTGTGTGTGTGTGTGTGTGGAGGAGAGCGAGTTGGAGAGCTTGGTGAGGGAGGGGGAGGGAAGGGGAGGAGGGATAGAGGAAGAGAGAGACCGGAGAGAGAGAGACACATAAACGTGTAGATGTGGGTGCAGCATAATGACTGGACAAGCAAATCAAATCCCAAAAATTAAATCAATTTTATTTGTCACATGCGCCGAATACAACAGGTGTAGACCTTACGGTGAAATGCTTACTTACAAGCCCTGAACCAACAATACAGTTTTAAGAAAATAAGTGTTAAGAAAGTATTACTAAAATAAACTGAAGCAAAAAATAAATAAATAAGCTGTGCTGAGGTGGGGGAAGCCTGAGCTGTGGGTGGGGACAGCCTGGCTGGGTGGGTGGGGACAGCCTGAAGCGCTGTGGGTGTGGACAGCCTGAGCTGGTGGGTGTGGACAGCCGAGCTGTGGGTGGGGAAACAGCCTGAGCTTGTGGGTGTGGACAGCCTGGCTGGTGGGTGTGGTACGCCTGAGCTGTGGTGGGACAGCCTGAGCTGTGGGGTGGGGACAGCCTGAGCTGTGGGTGGGGACAAGCCTGAGCTGTGGGTTGGACAGCCTGAAGCTGTGGGTGGGGACAGCCTGAGCTGTGGGTGGGGCACGCCTGAGCTGTGGTGTCGGAGCAGCCTGAGCTGTGGGTGGGGACAGCCTGAGCTGTGGGTGGGGACAAGCCTGAGTGTGGGGTGTGGACAGCCATGAGCTGTGGGTGGGGACGCAGCCTGAGCTGTGAGTGGGGACCAGCCTAGCTGTGAGTGGGGACAGCCTGAGCTACAGGGTGGGGACAGCCTGAGCTTGTGGGTGTGGGGACGCGCCTGAGGCTGTGGGTGGGGACAGCCCTGAGCTGTGGTGGGACAGTCTGAGCTGTGGGGTGGGGACAGCCTGACTTGTGGGTGATTGACAGCCTGAGCTGTGGGTGGGGACAGCCTGAGCTGTGAGTGGGGAAAGCCTGAGCTGTGGGTGGGGACAGCCTGAGCTGTGGGTGGGGACAAGCCTGAGCTGTGCGTGGGGACAGCCTGAAGCTGTGGGTGGCGGACAGCGCTGAGGCGGTTTGGAATAGGGAGGGGGAAGTGAGGGGAGAGGAGAGGGCAAAGGGTAAGTGTATGTAGATGACCAGGTAGACCGTGGGGAGACAGGTAGCACTAGCGGTTTAACTGACTAGGTTAGACTTCTTGGGGACAGGATAGCCTAGCGGTTAATGACTAGGTAGACTCATGGGGAAGGACAAGGTAGCCTAGCGGTTAATTGAGTAGGTAGAACTCGTGGGGAGACAGGTAGCCTAAGCAGATAATGATAGGTAGAACTCGTGGGAGACAGGTAAGCTAGCGGGATAATGACTAGGTAGACTCATGGGGAGACAGGTAGCCTAGCGGTTAATGACTAGGTAGACTTGTGGGGAGACAGGTAGCCCTAGTGGTAATGAGTAGTGTAGAACTTAGTGGGGAGCACAAAGGTAGCACTAAGTGGATAATGAGTAGGTAGACTCATGGGGCGACAGGAGCCAGCACGTTAATGACTAGGCAGAACCTTGTGGCGAGACAGGTAAGCCTAGCGGGTTAATGACTAGGTAGACTTGTGGGGAGACAGGTAGCCTAGCGGTTAATGATAGGTAGACTTGGTGGGAAGACGTAGCCTAAGCGGTTAATGAACCTAGGAGACTCATGGGAGACAGGTAGACTAGCGGTTTAATGACTAGGTAGACTCGTGGGGAGACGGTAGCATAGCGGTTACTGACTAGGTGACCTTGTGGGGAAGACAGGTAGCCTAGCGGTTAATGACTAGGTAGACTCGTGGGGCAGATAGGTAGCCTAGCGGTTTTAATGACAGGTAGATTGTGGGAGGAAACAGGTAGCCTACGGGTTAGAGTGACTGGTAGACTCGTGGGGGAACCAGGTAGCCTAAGCGGTTAATGACTAGGTTAGACCAGATGGGGAAGACCGTAGCCTAGACCGCTTAATGACTAGGGTAGACTTGTTGGGGAGACAGGTTAGCCTAGCGGTTAATGACTAGGTAGAGTGGGGAGACAGGTAGCCTAGCGGTTAATGACTAGGTAGACTTGTGGGGAGACAGGTAGCCTAGTGGTTAATGACTAGGTAGCCTCGTGGGGAGACAGGTAGCCTAGCGGTTAAGAGTGTTGGGCAGGTAAAATGAAAGGTTGCTGGTTCAAATCCCTGAGCCGACTAGGTGAAAAAGATCTGTTGATGTGCCTTAACCCTAATTTCTCCTGTATGTTGCTTTGGATAAGAATGTAAATGTAGACAGCTTCATTTCTGTGTCAAGTCACATTCAGAGTGCCTGCTGGACTGGCTCATCCCTGAGCATCCTCCCTCTGTCAGGCTGAATCTGACAGGAGAAACCACTCTGTCATCCAGCTCTGGATTGTCTTTCTGTTGTTGTGTAGGGGGACAGGGCTGGCAGCTATGGCCTCTCCCAGGGAACGCCCCCCCCCAGCCCCCCAATAGCACCCTCACAAAGGGGCTTGGCTGACTGACAGGGCCCATCTTCACTAGGGTCAGGTCAAGATGCGCTTGGGTTGGCAGCCTGGCAAGACACTGCAATTAATTATTAATCAGGAGCAATAAAAGGGATCAGAAGCAGGATCATTGATGATTCCTCAGCTTATCTTTCTTCTCTTTAAATGTAGTTCAATAGTGTTCAATATCCTCTTATGCACTGGAAGGAATTGAATAGGGAGCTCTGTTGTAAGGTGACCTGTTCTTAATGTTTCCTACAACAGCAGTAGAGTGTGCTAAGTTGTAATGGTGGGATATTATTTKTCTTAAGTGTGTATGAATAAATGTTTGATGAATTATGAAGCGGTTCTACTACGACGGATGGAGAGTCAGTGACAAGCAGTGTTTGTCTCTCTTCTTTCTCTCTGCTCTATCCTCTGTGCCTGCCAAGAGCAATTAAGGGAGAGACTGAGGCATCTCAGTCTGGGCCAAACTGCTCCTCTTCCTGACAGCACTGCTGTATTGATCTTTTACTAGGCAGGATAGAACAAAGGACAGTGCACAGATATATAACCACCACAGCCCAGCTGGCAATAATGCATCCTTTCTATTCATTCATCTGGGGAAACTAATGAGGCCGATATCTGTCTTTAGCTCTATTTATAGGTCTCCAGTGGCTGCATAAGGTCTGCCAACTCCAAAAAGACATTGGACACACTACATCAAAAACACCAGCTCCACTTTACAGACAGCAGTTTGTGAGCTGAAGTGCTCTAGCTGGCTTGGCTTCAAGGAACTCTCTGAATGGACCCATTTACATGGGTTTGGCTAGGGTTGGTGGCACTGTTAGTTTTGATTCATTAGTGTTGAGTGCAGGGGTGTGGCGTGGGAATGTGTGGGTGGGAACGGATTGGGTGTGTGTGGCAGGGTGGGGTGGGGTGTGGTGTCTGGCGGGGGGGGGGGGCACAGCATACAGTACTTTGTTGTTTACTCTGCGGCATACTGAGGTACAGGGGATTATGGGGTTGGAGTGTGTGTGTTTGTTGGGGGGGGGGGGGGGGTTTGGTGGAAAGGAAGGGAAAAAAAAAGGCAAAAAAGGGGGGGAGGAGAAAGGGGGGGGGGGGGGTGGGGGGGGGGGGGGGGGGGGGGGGGGGGGGGGGGGGGGGGGGGGGGGGGGGGGGGGGGGGGGGGGGGGGGGGGGGGGGGGGGGGGGGGGGGGGGGGGGGGGGGGGGGTTTGCTGGGAAGGGGTTGTTGTGGTGGGGGGCTGTTGGGGTGGGGAGGCAATGGGGCAGGGGAATACTGTTTTGGCCCCCCTGTGCCAGCTGCCTCCCAGATCCCTGGTCCTGCTCAGACCAGCACTGCTGAATAATTAATAGAATACAACCCCATCCATCCATCCATCCATCCATCCATCCATCCATCTAATCTGGATAAAATGGCCATTCAGGGCCTCTACCACATGCACACAGCCAGGCAGGCAGGGCCAAACACAGCAGCACAGAGTCCCCAGTCTGTACTGTACTCCAGTCAGACTGTTGGTTCTGCACTGATCAGCCACAGTGGTTTCACTCTGTATGACTCTGTTGTTGTTCTGAACAACCTCCACTTTCCTTTCTGCTCTTCAGTCTCTGTAGTTACACATGTAATCCAACATAAACAACGCTATTGGGTTAGCCTTTAATCAAATTTGCCTATTTGTTACATACAACTTTCTTCTTGTGAGTTTTAGCACTCATTGTGTAATTATTTAATTGCGTAATTGTTTGACTGTATCAGTTCCTGTTGCTAACATGTTAAAGATGACTCCAGGTCTTCTCTTGTTGGCTGTGTGTATCCATAATACATGGCTGTGTCCAGTCCAGGGCACAGTGGAATTAATAATGACAGTTGTGGTGATGGTGATGAAGACAGTCTTAGCATACTGACACCCTTTGACCCCGTCTCACAGGAAGTTGGTTCTCTAACCCCCAGAAACTTCCCCGGGTGTCCAGGTGGGTCAACTCTCAAAATATCTGACTTGGCTTCTTGGCCTGTACCGCCAAGTGGTCTCATTAGAAGAGACACACTCTCATTTAGGCTAGCTAATTCCTTCTTCATTTAAGCCACACATTTGCATTTAAATGTTAGCATTTTAGCTAACACTAACCTTTTTCCTAACCTTAACCCAATTCTCCTAACCTGTTACATTAATTATTCTAGCCTGCTGTGTAAGTTGTCCTAACCTGCTACGAAAAGTCAATTTTGACAAAAACTGCAAAAAAACTGTTTACAATTGGCTCATTCATCTGCCTCCTCTCCCCTGTAACTATTCCCCAGGTCGTTGCTGTAAATGAGAACGTGTTCTCAGTTAACTTACCTGGTAAAATAACGGATAAATAAAAAAATAAAAATACAATTTGCTAGTGTGTTTTAGTCAGGTAGCTCATGTGTTTGGTTGAAATGTAGGCTAAATCATGATGCATTTGGTCAGGCTCCTTGTCAGAGGAATGCAATCAGTAACTGTAAATTCATTACCATAGCCAAATAGCCAAACTATGGGCAGCAGCAGCAGCAGTGCGCTCTAACTTTAAACACCCCCTTCGTCCAATACCCTCCCTCACTGGTTTCTGGGAATTCTGACTTCCACTCAGGGAAGTACCCAACCAGCCCTTAACTAAAGTTAATTCCATGACCTCTGTCTGTGTCAGGCAATAGTTGGGTCATGTCTAGATGGGTACAGCTTTCGTCAAATTTACGTAAAAAGCTTTTTTTTTTACGGCATGTTAGCTAACACTAACCTTTTTCCTAACCTTAACCTAATTCTCCTAACCTGTTACGTTAATTATTCTAGACTGCTGTGTAAGTTGTCCTAACCTGCTACGAAAAGTCAATTTTGACAAAAACTGCATCCCTTCTAGACAAAACCCAACAGTTGGGAGGTAGTCTGTGTCCTCCCCTCCCCCTTCAGTTCTATTGACAGGAATAGGCTACCCTCTTGTACACTGGTTGGTCCAATCATGCCGTCTCTGCAGCCACCTCTAGAACAGGAAAATTATCATGTTAAATGAAGGGAGGAGCTTGTATGAATTTCAAACTGGAAGGAGACCACAGTCTCATTGCTGTTGAAATATTAACCTTGTGGTTCTTACAACAGTGCTGGGGCATAGCAGTGATGAAATGCTGTCAAAACGAGTGAGGATATGATGTGTTACAGAGGAGCTTGTTTCTCCATTCTGTATTATTCATTAATGTAAATAAAGCAAGCAGAATTCTATGTCCTAAATAAATAACTTCTCAGCATGCTGCATTTTTGTTTTTAGATATGACATGCTGTTTATTTTTAGATTCTTAATTGACGTCCTAATGTAATCTTTTTTCTTGGGGTGTGGAAAGAGAAATGTGATAAACCTATTTTTATTAAAACACCAATGAAAGACACAAATATGGTTTCAGTCTGTGGTAGTTTCAAATAATTCCCCAAGCTTTTACAATTTTTTATTTTTTTTTAGTTTTAAGATATATACATTTTTTATTTTAAACTCAACAAAGGCTGGTCATGAATGACAATATAATTAACCATCATATGGTGCTTATTGATGTGGAACATTATGCCTACGCATTCCACCTTGAACTGATGCAGTGACCTTCCATTACATGTATTTAAACAGCACCAATCAGGTCTGTCTACACCAGTACATTAATTAGATTGGAAATGGATAGAGGCAATGACAAGGCTATATGGGTCACAGTTCCTTAGATAATCATATTAATTAGCCTTGTTTTCATTGCAATCACAATCCCAGGCTTACAAACACATACAACAGGTTAACACAATGTAGCACACCACCAACAGCAACTCAATTAGCCTATTACATTGGTCATCGAATGTATCAAATAGTGAATTTAACCCATATTATGTGTGAATATGTACTTATGGGCATTAGTTTTATTTCTGCTCACATTGTTTTGAGTAATTTCTTCAGACGTTGTCAGTCAATACAGTGGTACATATAGTACATTAAGGACCTGTACGTATACGTGAGCATCATGACCTGTGTATTTGAGGACATGCTCCTGAGCTTGTCATATAAGAGTTCAGGGCCAGACCCAGATGCAGACACGGGAGGCAGATGGTTTGAGTCTTTGACATTTATTAGTTCCAAAAAGGGTAGGCAAGAGAATAGTCGCAGACAGGCAAAAGGTCAAAACCAGTTCAGAGTCCAGGAGGTACAGAGTGGCAGGCAGGCTCGAGGTGAGGGCAGGCAGACTGGTCAGGCAGGCAGGTACAGAGTCCAGAAAACAGGCAAGGGTCAAAACCGGGAGGACTAGCAAAAGAGAGAATAGCAAAAGCAGAGCACGGGAAAAACACGCTGGTTGACTTGAAACAGACAAGACAAACTGGCACAGAGAGACAGGAAACACAGGGATAAATACACTGGGGAAAATAAGCGACACCTGGAGGGGGTAGAGACAATCACAWGGACAGTTGTTGTTATCAGGGCATTACTAGTCTATAATGTCCTGTTAAGGGTAGAGAAAACCGGTCACTCGGAGGACCACCGTTAACCATGTTATCTAACTTTGCCCCCCTCTTGCTAATTTAAACGTTGTCCCAACAGACGAGTCCCGTCTGCAAAGTATTATATATTCAGTATAGAGAGCAGGATTAAAAGATTGTAAAACATTTTTTAAACGATTTTGTATTGTCACATACGCTGGATAGGTGCAGTGAATGTGGTGTTTTACAGGGTCAGCCATAGTAGTAATGATAGTGAAGTGTAATGTGTTGTTTTAACGGGTCAGCCATAGTAGTATGACAGGTGCAGTGAAATGTGTTGTTTTACAGGGTCAGCCATAGTAGTATGATAAGTGTAGTGTAAGTGTTTGTTTTACAGGGTCAGCCATAGTAGTATGATAAGTGTAGTGTAATGTGTTGTTCACAGGGTCAGCCATAGTAGTATGATAAGTGAGGTGTAATGTGTTGTTTTACAGGGTCAGCCATAGTATGATAGGTGCAGTGAAATGTGTTGTTTACAGGGTCAGCCATAGTAGTATGATAAGTGTAGTGTAATGTTTGTTTTACAGGGTCAGCCATAGTAGTATGATAAGTGTAGTGTAATGTGTTGTTTTACAGGGTCAGCCATAGTAGTATGATAAGTGAAGTGTAATGTGTTGTTTTACAGGGTCAGCCATAGTAGTATGATAAGTGTAGTGTAATGTGTTGTTTTACAGGGTCAGCCATAGTAGTATGATAAGTGTAGTGTAATGTTGTTGTTTACAGGGTCAGCCATAGTAGTATGATAAGTGTAGTGTAATGTGTTGTTTTACAGGTCAGCCATAGTAGTATGATAAGTGTAGTGTAATGTGTTGTTACAGGGTCAGCCATAGTAGTATGATAAGTGTAAATGTAATGTGTTGTTTTACAGGGTCAGCCATAGTAGTATGATAAGTGTAGTGTAATGTGTTGTTTTACAGGGTCAGCCATAATAGTATGATAAGTGAAGTGTAATGTGTTGTTTCACAGGGTTAGCCATAGTAGTATGATAAGTGTAGTGTAATGTGTTGTTTTACAGGGTCAGCCATAGTAGTATGATAAGTGTAGTGTACTGTGTTGTTTCACAGGGTCAGCCATAATAGTATGATACGTGTATGTGAATGTGTTTTCACAGGGTCAGCCATAGTAGTATGATAAGTGTAGTGTAATGTGTTGTTTTACAGGGTCAGCCATAGTAGTATGATAAGTGAGTGTAATGTGTTGTTTTACAGGGTCAGCCATAGTAGTATGATAGTGTAGTGTAATGTGTTGTTTTACAGGGTCAGCCATAGTAGTATGATAAGTGTAGTGTAATGTGTTGTTTTACAGGGTCAGCCATAGTAGTATGATAAGTGAAGTGTAATGTGTTGTTTACAGGGTCAGCCATAATAGTATGATACGTGAAGTATAATGTGTTGTTTTACAGGGTCAGCCATAGTAGTATGATAAGTGTAGTGTAATGTTGTTTGTTTACAGGGTCAGCCATAATAGTATGATAAGTGAAGTGTAATGTGTTGTTTTACAGGGTCAGCCATAGTATGATAAGTGTAGTATAATGTGTTGTTTTACAGGGTCAGCCATAGTAGTCCAGCACCCCTGGAGCAATTTAGGGTTAAGTGTCAGGGGCACATCGACAGATGTTTCACCTTGTGGGCTTCGGGTATTTGAACCAGCAACCTTTCAGTTACTGACCGCTAGGCTACCTGCTCTAAGCGCTAGGCTACCTGCTCTAAGCGTTAGTCTACCTTCTTTAAGCACTAGGCTACCTGCTCTAAGCGCTAGGCTACCTTTTCTAAGCTCTAGGCTACCTTCTCTAAGCTCTAGGCTACCTGCTCTAAACACTAGGCTACCTGCTCTAAGCTCTAGGCTACCTGCTCTAAGCACTAGGCTACCTTCTCTAAGGTCTAGGCTACCTGCTCTAAGCACTAGGCTACCTGCTCTAAGCTCTAGGTTACCTTCTCTAAGCTCTAGGATACCTGCTCTAAGCGCTAGGCTACCTTCTCTAAGGTCTAGGCTACCTGCTCTAAGCACTAGGCTACCTGCTCTAAGCTCTAGGCTACCTTCTCTAAGCTATAGGCTACCTTCTCTAAGCTCTAGGCTACCTGCTCTAAGTGCTAGGCTACCTTCTCTAAGCTCTAGGCTACCTTCTCTAAGCTCTAGGCTACCTTCTCTAAGGTCTAGGATACCTGCTCTAAGCCCTAGGCTACCTGCTCTAAGCGCTAGGCTACATTCTCTAAGGTCTAGGCTACCTGCTCTAAGAGCTAGGCTATCTGCTCTAACCGCTAGGCTACCTGCTGTAAGTGCTAGGCTACGTACAGTAGTTCAACTCCCCCTCCCCCCTCCAGTTCCGTTGGTACCCTTACGAAAAAAGATTGCAGTCAGAGTGCAGTATAACTGCAGTATGCTGCAATACTGCATCTAAAATAACCGTTTTTTTTACTGCAGTAATTTTGCAGTGTAACGGCAGTTACATTCTGCAATTCCCGCATCCAAAATAACACAGTCGACTGCAGTTACTGAACTTTTACTGCAGTTTCAAAACTGCAATCTTTTTTTTGTAACGGTGTGTGTGCAGTAAAACAACTTCACCCCTCTCCCAGGGTTTCGGGGACGGACAGGGGGCCCACCACCGCCTCTCCCTAATTTAGATTGGGATTGTGAGAATATTGTTCATTGACTACAGCTCAGCGTTCAACACCATAGTGCCCACAAAGCTCATAACTAAGCTAAGGACCCTGGGACTAAACACCTCCCTCTGCACCTGGATCCTGGACTTCCTGATGGGCCACCCCCAGATGGTAAGGGTAGGCAACAACACATCTGCCATGCGGATTCTCAACACGGGAGCCCCTTAGTGGTACGTGCTTAGTCCCCTCCTGTACTCCCTGTTCACTGATGACTGTGTGGCCAAGCACGACTCCAACACCATCATTAAGTTTGCTGATGACACAGCGGTGGTAGGCCTGATCACCAACAACAATGAGACAGCCTATAGGGAGGAGGTCAGAGACCTGGCAGTGTGGTGCCATGACAACAATATCTCCCTCAATTCGAGGGAGACAAAGGAGATTTGTATTTGTATTTATTATGGATCCCCATTACCTGCTGCCAAAGCAGGAGCTTCTCTTCCTGGGGTCCAGCAAAATTAAGGCAGTTTATTCATGTGTGTGTGTGTGTGTGTGTGTGTGTGTGTGTGTGTGTGTGTGTGTGTGTGTGTGTGTGTGTGCTGTGTGCCTGTTGTGTAGTGTTTGGGTGTGTGTGTGTGTGTGTGTGTGTGTGTCGTGTGTGTGTGTGTGTGTGTGTGTGTGTGTGTGTGTGTGTGTGTGTGTGTGTGTGTGTGTGGTGGTGTGGGTGTGGTGTGTGTGTGGTGTGTCCACAATGCCTTTTCCCCCTCAGGAGACTGAAACGATTTTGTGTGGTCCCTAGACCCTCAAAAAGTTTTAAAGCTGCACCATCGAGAGCATCCTGACTGGTTGCATCACCGTGTCAGAGGAAGCCCCAAATATTGTTAAAGACTCCAGTCACCCAAGTCA
>NW_019943047.1:312442-318250 GCF_002910315.2 Salvelinus sp. IW2-2015 | reverse complement strand
GGAGAGGAGAGGAGAGGAGAGGAGAGGAGAGGAGAGGAAAAGCTGCGTGGGGGACAGGGAATGGGATTACATAGTCATTAGTCTCTCAGTCAGATCTAGCTAAAGGTCTAATGATGGTGCTTCTTACAATTTTCATGAGGACCTTTGTGACTTCTTCTTTGTTACACATGAGAAGATTTGTCTTTAATATAGCCTATTTAAATCAAACGAGGATGTTCTAAAACAGAATGGTCACAGAGTTTCTACGTAACAGAGGAATGATCAACGGTTACACAGTTTGAATGATTGGTAATACACAGTAATACATAGTAATACACAGTGATAGATAGTAATACACAGTAATACACAGTAATATACGGTAATACACAGTAATACACAGTAACACATAGTAATACACAGTAACAGACAGTAATACATAGTAATACACAGTTAAAAGTTTCATTAAGTCTCACTAAAAAGTCACACTAATCTAAACCGACTGAGAAGTCAGTGGTTATCCCCATTGGTCCTGTTGGGTATACAACAGTATCATTACAATGTCCTAAGAGTAATCACCCTTACTGTACTACCATCTGCACTGAGAGCTAGTCTGTGTAATGCCAGAGTTGATCTGAGCTGTGTTGCTGAGCTACAGTGACAGCGCCTGTTGTTTTTGCATCGGCCCGTCTGCGTATGTGTGTGTCTCTGTGAGTTTGTGGCTGGGGTGGCCCGTGCTCTGACCTCTCTCTCCACAGCACACTGCACCAGCTGGGGGGTAGAGAGGAGCACCAGGAGGGCGAGCTGTATGCAGCTGGCGGGGCTGAAATCTCCCTGGACCCCAGGAGATCACCAGGGTCCCCTGGGTGCCCCACTCAATCTCCCTGTGGCTGCCGGCCCCAGAACCAGAGACACCAATGGTCTGCTGTTGGAAGAACCCACCACCTCCCCAGTACTACTCATCATGTCATGCCTCTGGGCTGTTCTGGGATGGGCTGTTCTGAGGCTTGCTTATATGAGGACGGGGCCTTAGGTTGCTGACGTGTTACGGGTCTGTGGACTTCTCAACGGGCGTTCGGCGATTAGTCTGGAGACTGCTTGCTGGGGGGGTGGTTCGTCTCTAGCGGCGGGGTGGTCTAGCAGGGGATAGACGTGCAGATGGCGAGGCTTTCTGAGCTGTTTGGGACGTGGCTGGTTCTGCGGTCATGCTGGGATAGATGGGATGGCTCTAGGTATGTCGAGAGCTGTTGGCATTCTACGGAGTAGAGCTGGGAGATGGGCTGTGTGCTGGGTGTTTGGAGATGTACGGGTTCTGAGCGGATTTCGGGGATGTTGGTTCGCTGGGGGGATGCTCGAGGTAATGGCAGCTCAGAGGGCTGCGCGCTCGGGTTGCTGGGGATGGTGATGCAGTGGCAGATGTTCGTGCGTGGGTCTGTTCTGGGTTGTTCTGGGGAGGGTGCTTTGGCTGGCTTGTTTGGGATTGTGGCTCTGGGATGGGGCTGTTTGTTTCTGAGGGTGTGTTCTGTGGCTGGAAGGGTTTCATTGAGCTGTTCTGGGATGCGGGTCGCTAGTTGATCTTAGAATTCTTGGAAAGTAGTAATGTGCCACAAGAGGGAGATCGGTATGACGCAAAGATAGTAACTGCAAGTCCACTGGTCAAGCAACCTGTGAACCGTTAAGGTGCTACTACAAGTAAGTCTGGCAGCTTCAGCTGACAGTAGACGCTGGCTAAACTGGTCAGACCAGACGGCGCAGCTCACAGGCGGCGCTGGGACGATCACTAAACGCGATCGATAAGGCAGGTTGCAGAGAAAGTGGGCTGTTGCCTTCTGATCATTCACTCGTTTGAGGGTTCACTGGGTGGAGGGCAAGAAGGATGTTAACAGGCAGGCGAACTAGAAGTCATTGAATGAGGGTTCACCTTAGTTCATAGGCTTCTGGGTAGGCTGATCGGATAGACCCGTGGCACACTGGTGGTCACAGCGGCATCGGACTAGACAGGGCTCTCTCAGGCTCAGTGGGGGCCACACCCTCCTTCTAGTTTCACTGGTCACACACCACTCCCTCCTCCATTCCAGAAGCCAAGTAGTCTCCTGGCAACACCTCTCTCCTTGAGCCTGATAATGACATTAATACACTGTAAGTGGATTGGCTTGAGCCTGCCCTGGATTTCACGTAAGATGTCTGAGACCTCTGGGTTGGAGTAGCAGGGCAGTTGTCTCTGGGGTTACCGCCGGTCACAGGCCTACAGTATGGAGGGGGGCACCAATACACACACACAGAGTACCTGACTGTCTCAGTTACGCAGCACGCACGCACGCACGCACGCACGCACACACACACACACACCAACACACACACAACACACACACACACACCACAACACACACACACCACAAAACACACACACACACACACACACACACACACACACACCACACACCACACACAACACACCCACACACACACAACACAAAAAACAAAGTCTGAACTACAAACAGATAATGTATTTCATAGTGTCTAAGAACTGAACAGTATACAGGATCTCTATACAGGATCTCTTCCTAATGGTCATTTTAGTTTTACTGCCCTCATCCTTGCACTTCACTTATTTATTTTCACTCATAGTGGAGCAAAGTACCTCACTCTTCCCTACCCATATCTTTACCCTGCCTTTACCCTACCTGGATTACCTGGCCATCCCAGGCTGATGGAGGGGAATCTCTCTGCGCAGCAGGTAGCCTCCCAGCTAGGCATGCAGGGGGATCAGAGCTCAGAACACCTTGTTATGTCTGGGTGTCTAAACAACCTTCATCTCTAAGGGGATCAACTGCTAAGGCTGTCTGGGCAATTCAGGTAGAAAATACAGCAAATCKCCCATTAAAGGATCACCCCTTGAATGAACATCAACTAACCTTCCGTCAACAAGTGCCATCCAATTGATAGTGACAGTGGTCCATTTGTTTTGACCATAAGCCATTACAACTTTTTGGATAAAAACAATGCTGTTGCTTTTTAGAGTGTCCTGACACTGGGAATTAGTTTGACCATGGGTAGYTATTTTGGCAACATGTTTCTCAAAGTTTGCTTATAAATCTTTATTAAATTAAACTGTAAGCAAAATTCTGTATAATTTATTATTAGTCTCTCCATTCTCAGTTAAACAGTGTAAAAACAAGATAACATGAGGTACTGTTGTATCATTGACTCAGATGTCAGCGAACCTCCTCTCCAGTCAGCTTGGCCAAATTGACAAAGTGGGTCCAGCCGCTCTCCCCCAGCAAGCTGCCATGGTAAAGCACTTTCATGGTGAGGAAAATAGCCCGGGTACGAACAGAGCGCTCTCTCTCTCCGTTTCTCTCTTCATCCTACCCTTCCTCCCTCTGGCCAGGTCTGGTGTGCCCATGTCGGTGCCCGGGCTGGGGCACCGTTAGCAGGACCGGCTGTCTCTGTTTCTGGCGGTGCCCAGGCGAGCTGGTTGGAAGTTTGGAGCCTTGTGTGCTGGAACGTGGCAGCCTGCGGGTCCCAGGGCACCCGTCACAAGCCCATCTTTATGCCATCTGCAAATCAGGCTGGCTCCAGCCAAAGCATTAAATTAAATCCCTGTTTGGGCTGATCAACAAAAGGGCTGTTCATTTTTTTGTTTCTCAAAACTAAGAACCTGATTTCGTCAAATGAAAAGAAAGATGGAGGTGTGAGTTCTCAGAATGGTCTGGGGCCGCTATACGTTTTTTGGTGAAGAGCTCGTCTGTCGGTGGAAGTGGCCCATCCAAGTCCTTTCATACAGCCACCTGCCTGTCTCAGTCCACAGACAAATTCATCAATTAATCTGGTCTTGTAATTGGGTGGCGTACAGTATGTTGCTTTAATTGTACGATTGGATCTGTTGGAACAGTCTCTCTCAGAACTGATTCTGTGGGTGCTGAGCTGAATTTGTGTTTCAACTGTTGGCGTCTGACTGCAACAGAAGTACAAAGTAGGATATTAAATATTTTTTCTTCAACAAACTTGTGGAAGTTGAATGCAGGACATTTTCTCAATCTGCCCAAAATATAACAGAGAGTGACTATGTTATTATGTTGCTTTGATTGTGCGATTGGARCCATTCAGAGTATCTGCCTATAGCAGCCCATTCAGAGTATCTGCCTATAGCAGCCCATTCAGAGTATCTGTCTAAAGCAGCCCATTCAGAGTATCTTGCCTATATCAGCCCATTCAGAGTATCTGCCTATAGCAGCCCATTAAGAGTATCTGCCTATAGAGCCCATTCAGGGTATCTGCCTATAGACGCAGCCCATTCAGAGGTATCTGCTATAGCAGCCCATTCAGAGTATCTGCCTAATAGCAGCCCATTCAGCGTTTGCCTATAGCAGCCCATCTAGAGTATCTGCCTATAGAGCCCATTCAGAGAGTATATCTGCCTATAGCAGCCCATTCAGAGTATCTGCCTATAGCAGCCATTCAGAGTATCTGGCCTATAGCAGCCCATTAAGAGTATCTGCCTATAGCACCCATTCAGAGTATCTGCCTATAGCAGCCCATTCAGAGTATCTGTCTATAGCAGCCCATTCAGAGTATCTGCCTATAGCAGCCCATTCAGAGTATCTGCCTATAGCAGCCATTCAGAGTATCTGCCTATAGCAGCCCATTCAGAGTCTATGCCTATACAGCCCATTCAGAGTATCTGCCTATAGCAGCCACCTTCAGTATTGCTAGCAGCCCATTAGAGTCTCTGCCTATAGCAGCCCATTCAGAGTATTCTCTTAAGCAGCCCATTCAGAGTATCTGTCTATAGCAGCCCATTCAGAGTATCTGCCTATAGGCAGCCCATTCAGAGTATCTGCCTAATAGCAGCCCCATTCAGAGTATCTGCCTATAGCAGCCATTCAGAGTATCTGCCTATAGCAGCCCATTCAGAGTATCTGCCTATAGCAGCCCATTTTCAGGAAGTATCTGCCTATAGCAGCCCATTCAGTAGTATACGCCTATTAGCAGCCCATTAGAGTATCTGCCTATAGCAGCCCATTCAGAGTATCTGCCTATAGCAGCCCATTCAGAGTATTCTGCCTATAGCAGCCATTCAGAGTATCTGCCTATAGCAGCCCATTCAGAGTATCTGCTACTAGCACGCACCATTCAGAAGTATCTGCCTATAAGCAAGCCCATTCAGAGTATCTGCCTATAGCAGCCCATTCAGAGTATCTGTCTATAGCAGCCCATTCAGAGTATCTGCCTATAGCAGCACTTCAAGATGTTCATCAGGGATACTGACCAGGGACATTATGATTGAGTCTGAGGCCTAGATTCAATGAGATCAAGAGTTAACTGGTCATAGCAGACACTCGCATAGTGGATGTTTTGGTGGTGTCAGAGGTGGAACTGCGTTGGAGCCAAATCGAGAAGTTCAGAACTAAAAGTGTCGGCTATTCAGAACTAACGATGCTGAAAAAAAAATGTCCGCTTTACGTATAATGCCAGGCGCCACTTGTGGATTTGACGGCTCTAATGCAGTTCCACCTCCGACACCGTCAAAGCAACTGCTATGCGGATGTCGGCTAATGCGGATCTGATTGAATAGAGCCCTGAGAGTTGGAACTTTATGTGGGTGTAACTTCTTCAGAGCTGTCACAGAGGCGTGCATGTCAGCACGAGATGTCACCATAGATGGTGGATAATTACAGGAGTTAAAAAACACACAAAAAACACAAAGTGCACGTTTGAGGATTTCTCTGGCCTACATTGAAAATCAATTGGAAAATCAATTGGAAAATGGAAAAATATCCCCCAAAATAGATTAAACAGGAGAAGCACATGTGCATACGATGTTTACGT
>NW_019943047.1:305097-308763 GCF_002910315.2 Salvelinus sp. IW2-2015 | reverse complement strand
CATCCCCTCCTGTCCACCTCTACATAGTCTGCGTTCCCAGTTTTGGTGCTAACCCTTCTTTTTAAAAGCTCTAGTCAAGTGTTGTGACATCTATCTTCGCTAACAGCAGAAGTGTAGTACCTTCCCTCTCAAGTCAAACTCCAAACGTCTTCTATTAACAGTTATCATAGCATCTATAGTAGTATACACCTTATACAATATGCTGCCTYTGCTCTCCAGTATCCTGTGGTATCCRGTGTTGAACCCGGTGCTGTGCGTGTGATGTAGCGCTGTGTGCTGAGATGTTGACACACTTGTAATCCTGCTGTTGGTTATTAGATGGAGSCGGCTGTTTCACCAGATGTTTTGTTTGGTAATGCGGGATGACCAGCTGCTCAGCAGATGTTGRGATGATGCTGCCACCCGGGAGGGTGAAAGTTGTCCGCTCTGGCCCCCTGATGAAGATCTGACCCCCCATGTTGTGCCCCTCTCTACAGAGCTAGCCTAACTCCCGGGGCAGGAGGATAGGGGTGTCCCGGGTCCCCCAGTCCCAGCCGAACAACTGCCTAACCCAAATGAAGCAGATGATGGTTGTGGAGGGATTTCAGGACTGAGATTGTAAACATGTTTTTGTCATTTTGATTGGCAAAACATGGCAAAGCAATATGATGAGAGTCTAAACGATATTGGTCTGGATGGGTATTGAAACAGAAATCACTTCAGGATGATACTGGTGATAGGGGTAAACTGTGTTACGGCACTTTAATGRAAAAACAATCATGTCTGCACTAAAAATGACCTCAAAGAGCTAACCATTTTTTTTAAACCTGTTCCATAAAACCATGAAAAYAAAATGTAAAAAGCGATTTTAACTGCTTTATGAGTGCCAAGCTTATTGTTTTTGGATCTATGGACAGGCAGGTTTCATGCACTAACGAAGAAACGTTCAACCTACACAAAGGTGGTAGTGCACAATTATTTGATTGACCTGTCACCAACCCAGGGGTTAATGAGTCATTACCATCCAAAGAGATCCTATTAAATTATTAGAGGGGCTACGTCATGAACCCTCATAAATCCAGAATCCAAACCAGTCTAATTGGAATGAATGGCAGTAGAGGCATAATCCTGATTTCATTTATGCAGGAAAGTACAAGTATCAACAGTACTCATCATTGTATTCTTCTCCCCCCTATTTCTCTTTCTCCTTTTCTCTTTCTACAGGAGAATATATCAAGACCTGGAGACCACTCTACTTCCTGCTGAAAACGGACGGCTCGTTCATAGGTTACAAAGAGAATCCACAGGACGCAGACCTACCCTCTCCCCTTAATAAATTATCTTGTTACATGTGAGTAATCCGCTGTGCTGGCTTCTAACACATCATTTAATCTAAATCAAATCATATTTGTATTTATTTACAAGGCAAGTCAGTTAAGAACAAATTCTTATTTTCAATGACGGCCTTGGAACGATGGGTTAACTACCTTGTGCAGGGGCAGAACGACAGATTTTTACCTTGTCAGCTCAGGGATTCAATCTTGCAACCTTTCGGTTACTAGTCCAACACTCTAACCACTAGGCTACCTGCCGCCACTAGGCTATATGCCGCAGTGGCCTGGATAATTTCCCAGATTAAAAAAAAAATGTAACCTTTGTGTAACTAGGAAGTCCCATTGAGGTCAGAAGACCTCTTTCCCAAGGGAGACCGAGACTTAAAGGGGCAATCTGGGATTGGTACATACCTTTTTTAACTTTTAAATTAACGACATACCCATTGACATACCCATTGATTCTTGAAGAAGATAAATTATAAACGCTAACAGAACCCCAAAAATAAGGTTGTTTTACTCAATTGTTTGTTCACAATGTAATTGTAAACAACCACTGTATAGCCTCAAAACATGGTTGAATGTCTAATTTTGATCTCATGGAAGACAGGTCCTTGCATTCATATCTCAGTGTACCCTTACAGAAAAACCACATGATTTCCCATGTGAAAAATCACATCATTTCATGTGAAAATGTGTTTTTGGAACACTTCTCATGTTTCACTTGTATTTTCATGGTATCACATGTTGCTTAACATGTTGTCACCTGTTATCATATTAACTTCACATAAGATCACGTGATCTTCATGTGGGTTTTATGTAAGACATACATTTGAGAGTGGTTACATTTCTCCAGCCCCATCCCAACTAGCTGGTAGCCACTAAGCTGGTGGAAACATCTGACTTCTTGGTACAGTTCCTACAACGAATGCCACAGTATTTACATGGACATGAAATAAATACAACGATATCCTTTTGTCCCAACACGTAACTCAACTGGCAATGGCCTGAGATTTGCATTATGGTCGCCAGCGGGGTAGTTTTTCTAAGGGAAAGAAAGGACAGCTTAAGAGGGTGTGTCCATCCATCCATCAGCCTTGCTGTGTTACCAGTCGGACACATGGAGGGAGCTTTTTCTCTCTCTCCATCCGTCAGGAATCTAGCGTGGCCAACGGCCAGGTTTTAATCTAAAGGCTGGGGCAGAMAGGGTGGCCATACATCCGGCCCCGGCTGGCTTGGCAGCGCTACAGTATTCCCACATCTGTTGTCCAAAACTGTGAGGCCAGGTGGTGCTGTGAGGCTGGCTGCTGTAGTCAAAAGGCCAGTGAAATGGAATGGTGCAGCCCTGCCTGTCTGCCTGCACGTCTGTCCCCGGCGTGGGGAAAGATATTTACTGTCACTGACAGACAGACAGAGCCCCAGACACTGCCTGCCTGTCTGCCTGTCTGTCTGACCAATGGGCTACCTTCTAATGTCAAATACTCACATCTCAGATAACTCACCTACAGATATAGGATCTAAATTTGCCGATTATTGTCACAGCAAAATAATCCTGCAGCAACAGGATTTGAACGTTTAGTCCATAAGGATGCTTGATCAGTGGTTAAACTATTAGCTGGCCAAAATCACGCTGCATGAAAAGTGCAATATTGTTAATATCTCTGTGTAATAGTACGGGTTTTCAGTAAATTTACAGTGCATTCGAAAAGTAATCAGACTCTTGACTTTTACATTTTTTTTTCCCACAGCCTTATTCTAAAATTGATTGCTTCAAAAAAAGTACTGGTAAAGGGACTGAATACTGATGCAATTTTTTAATACATTTGCCAAACAGGACTATGGTGAAGATTTCACTTCTCCAGAGCCCTATGTTTATACATACTATTTGCTAATTATATTTCAATATAAAATACTTGAATATGTATCAGAGTTAAAATAAGGACAGTGTGTAATATAACAAGGATGCAAACTGATTAACTAATAGTGAACAGTAGTGTACGATATGTGGTGACCCTATCCCATCAGGGAGATCAGAACAGGGAAATGAATCAGAATGCAGATTACAGTAACATTCAGGACAGTTGCTGCAGCATTCTCCTTTAGCTGAAGCAAAACAAACAATCCTGTCCCTCCCTCTGTTGACAGTATACTCTCCTCTATCTATAGTACACTCCTATATATACAGTATATACCTCCTCTATCTATCGTTAATACTCCTATATTAACGTATACCCCCCTCTATTCTGTAGTATACCTCCCTCCTCTATCTGCAGTATAATCTCCTCTATCTGCAGTATAATCCCTCTATCTACAGTATACTCCCTTCAACCTCGGTATACTCTCCTCTATCTACGCA
>NW_019943047.1:293322-298050 GCF_002910315.2 Salvelinus sp. IW2-2015 | reverse complement strand
ATCTACAGTATACTCTCCTCTATCTATAGTATACTCTACTCTATCTACATTATATTCACCTATATCTACAGTATACCCCCTCTATCTGTAGTATACCCCCTCTATCTAAAGTATAATCCCTCAATCTGCGGTATACTCTCCTCTATCTACAGCACAATTCACTCTTTCTACAGTATACTCTCCTCTATCTACAGTATACTCCCTCTATCTACAGTATACACTCCACATCTACCGCTTATTACTCTCCTCTATTACGTATACTTCTTCCTTCTACTCTACTTAGAATGTCATCTATCTACAGATATACTCTTTCTATTCTACAGTGTACTCTCTATTCTAACAGTATATACTCCTCATTACAGGTAATTACTATCCTCTATCTAACAGTATACTCTCTATCCTACAAGTATCTCTCCTCATATCTACATTCATGAATGCCCGTCTATCTACACCTATTACTCTCCTCCATCTTACAGATATTATAATCTCCTCTACTATTACAAGTAATATCTCTCTCTAATCTACAGATTATAACTCCTCTATCTACAGTGTACTGCTCTATCTACGGCCCACTATAATCTCCTCTATCTCAGTATAATCTCCCTCTATCTACCAGCTATAATCTCCTCTATCTATCAGTATAGATCTCCTCATATTCTACAGTGTACTCTCCTCTATTCTACAGTATACTCTCCATCTATCTCCGTGCACTCTACTATTTTGAGTTCAGCTATAATCTTCCTACTATCTACAGTATACTCTCCTCTATTACTAGTATGGCTCTCTATCTACAGTATACGCTCCTCTATCTTACATTATAATGCCCCTCGTATCTACCAGTATACTCTCCTCTATCTACAGTATAATCTCCCTCTATCTACAGTATACTCTCCTCTATCTACAATATAATCTCCTCTATCTACCAGTGTATATCTCTCCTCTACTCTACGGTATTTAATTCTCCTCTATCTACGCTATATAATCTTCCTCTATCTACAGTATAATCTCCTCTATACTAACAGCTAATACTCTTCCTCTGATCTACAGTATATTCTCCTCTATCTATCAGTAAATCTCCGTCTATCTACGTATGACGTCTCCTCTGCTTACAGTATAATTTCTCCCCTCATCTACAGTGCACTCTCTATTTACAGTATATCTCCTCTATCTACAGTATACTCTCCTCTATCTACAGTAAATGCTCCTCCTCGTAATCTACAGTATAATGCCCTCTATCTTACAGTATTACTCTCCCTCTATCTACATCTATAATCTCATCTATCTACAGATTATACTCCCCTCTAGCTACAGGTATACTCTCCTCTAGTTACAGGTATTACTCCCCTCTAGCTCCAGTATACCATACTCTCTACTGTCACTTCTATCTACAGTATACTCTCTCTTATCTACATTATTAATGCCCTCTATCTACAGTATACTCTCCTCTAGTTACAGGTATAATCTCCTCTATCTACAGTATAATCTCCTCTATCTACAGTTATACTCTCCTCTATCTACAGTATAATCTCCTCTATCTTACAGTGTACTCTCTTCTATCTACAGTATAATTCCTTATCTACAGTATAATCTCCTTCTATCTACAGTATTAATCTCCTCTATCTACAGTGTACTCGTCTTCTATTCTACAGGTATATCTCCTCTATCTACAGTATAATCTCCTCTATCTACAGTATAATCTCTCTATCTACAGGTGTATTACTCTCCTCTATCTACCAGTATAATTCTCCTCTATCTACAGTATACTCCCCTCTATCTAGCATTATATGTCCTCTATCTACAGTATACTCTCCTCTATCTACAGTATACTCCCCTCTATCTACAGTATACTATCCTCTATCTACAGTATACTCTCCTCTATCTACATTATAATGCCCTCTATCTACAGTATAGTCTCCTCTATCTACAGATAATCTCCTCTATCTACAGTATAATCTTCCTCATTCTACAGTCTACTCTCCTCATCTACAGTATAATGCTCCTCTATCTACAGTGATAATCTCCTCTATCTACAGTGATACTCTCGTCTCTAGCTATCTCTACATCTGATACTATTCCTCTACTACAGTACTCTTCTATCTCAGTATAATCCCTCTATCTACAGTTATCTCTCCTCTAACTTCAGTATTGCTCTCCTCTATCTACAGTATACTCTCCTCTATCTACATTATAATGTCCTCTATCTGCAGTATACTATCCTCTATCTGCAGTATAATATCCTCCATCTACAGTATAGTCCCCCTTATCTACAGTATAA
Source organism: Salvelinus sp. IW2-2015 (assembly GCF_002910315.2). Lineage (NCBI taxonomy): Eukaryota > Metazoa > Chordata > Actinopteri > Salmoniformes > Salmonidae > Salvelinus > Salvelinus sp. IW2-2015. The sequence goes on along the minus strand of NW_019943047.1, from coordinate 295,775 downwards.
TCTCCTCTAATCTCCTCTATCTACAGTATAATCTCCTCTATCTGCAGTATACTCTCCTCTATCTGCAGTATAATATCCTCCATCTACAGTATACTCCCCCCTATCTACAGTATAATCTACTCTATCTACAGTATACTCTCCTCTATCTACAGTATACTCTCCTCTAAAGTTACTTTGTTGTGTCCAGAGCTAATAGCTACTGAAACTCCATCTTGACCTTGTTTTCTCTGAGCACAATGGGAGACTCAATTTTGTTAGCAAAGCAGGTAGAGTTTTAATTTATTTATTTAATTTATTAAACTTTTTTAACTATTCAAGCCAGTTAAGAACAAATTCTTATTTACAATGATGGCCTACCCCGGCCAGACCCGGAAGATGCTGGGCCAAATCCCAATCATGGCTGGTTGTGATACAGCCTGGAATCGAACCAGGGTCTGTAGTAACGCCTTTAGCAATGAGAAACAGTGCCTGCGACCTTAGCCGTGTCGTCATTAACCTTCCCGCCTATATTTAGGCTGCCCGCCGTTTGGTGGTGGTGGAGATGGGACCAGCTGAGGGAGGGAAGTAGTGCAGCTGAGGGAGAGAAGTCATTACCTACTGGCACATATAGGCTCAACAGTCTGTTTCAGCTGTCATCTGACTGAACATTGTCCCCAATAGCTGCTGCAGTAGCCCTGACTATGGAGCACACTGCAACATTTTTCCACAATTGGCTTAAAGCCCCATCTGGCAGTGTGTGTTCCTGGATGGAGCGAGACAGCTGTGGCGTCAGGTTTAGGCCTTTAACATGCAAAATGTTGTGTTTGCTGTAGTATAACATAGCCGCGGGAAGTAGAGGTGCTGAGGTTGCAGTCCCCCCTCAGTAGATTCGAAATCTAGTAAATGTGAATATTCACAGACACCTCTCTTTCTGTCCACTCTCTGTCTCAGAATGCCAGACAGAATGACCAAAGCCCAACACATTCATCATCAGATGTCTACAGTGGACCATCATCATAGAGAGGACCTTCCATGTGGACTCGCCAGAGGAAAGGTGAGCTCATCCCTTATTCTGATAATCTATGGCCGTACATCTAGCAGTACATCTATGAAAACAGTACATCTATGAAAACATTACATCTATGAAAGCAGTACATCTATGAAAGCAGTACATCTATGAAAACATTACATCTATGAAAGCAGTACATCTATGAAAGCAGTCCATCTATGAAAGCAGTACATCTATGAAAGCAGTACATTATGAAAACATTAAATCTATGAAAACATTACATCTTGAAGCAGTAACATTATGAAAGCAGTACATATGAAAGCTAGAACTATGAACAGCTGTACATCTACTAAAGCAGTATACACTCTATGAAAAGCAGTACAATCTATGAAAGCATGTACATCTATGAAAGCAGTACATCTATGAACATACATCGTATGAAAAGCAGTACATCTATGAAAGCAGTACATCTATGATAGCAGTACATCTATGAAAGCAGTACATCTATGAAAGCGTACATCTATGAAAGCAGTACATCTATGAAAAACATTACATCTATGAAAACATAATCTATGAAAGCAGTACCATCTATGAAAGCAGTACATCTATGAAAGCAGTACATCTAAATGAAAAAGCATACGATCTATGAAAGCAGTACATCTATGAAAGCAGAATCATCTATGAAAGCAGTACATTATGAAATCAGTACATCTATGAAAGCAGTACATCTATGAAAACAGTACATCTATGAAAGACATACATCTCTATGACAAACAGTTACATCTATGAAACGCAGTACAATTTATGAAAGCAGTACATCTATGAAAACATTACATCTATGAAAGCAGTACATCTATGAAACAGTACATCTATGAAAAGATACATCTATGAAAGCAGTACATCTATGAAAGCAGTACATCTATGTAAAGCAGTACATCTATGAAAGCAGTACATCTATGAAAGATACATCTTATGAAAACATACATCTATGAAAACATACATCTTGAAAGCAGACAATCTATGAAAGCAAGTACATCTTGAAAGCAGTACATCTATGAAAAGCAGTACATCTATGAAAGCAGTACATCTATGAAAAGCAGTACATCTATGAAAACATTACATCTATGAAAGCAGTACATCTATGAAAGCAGTAACATCTATGAAGAAGTACATCTATGAAAGCAGTAACATCTATGAAAGCAGTAACATCTTATGAAAACAGTACATCTATGAAAACAGTACATCTATGAAAACAGTACATCTATGAAAGCAAGTACAATCTATGAAAGCAGTACATCTATGAAAACAGTACATCTATGAAAGCAGTACATCTATATGAAAGCAGTACATTCTATGAAAGCAAGTACAATCTATGAAAACAGTACATCTATGAAAGGCAGTTACATCTATGAAATAAACTAGTACATCTATGAAAACAGTACATCTATGAAAACAATACATCTAT
>NW_019943047.1:271771-293185 GCF_002910315.2 Salvelinus sp. IW2-2015 | reverse complement strand
TAAAAAAACAGGAACTATACCATCTATAAAGCAGTACACTACATCGCGGCCCGATTGAAAGCAGTACATCTATGAAAGCAGTACATCGATCTATGAAAGCAGTACATCTATGAAACAGTACATCTTATGCACAGCAGTACATCTATGAAAGCAGCGTAGCATCTATGAAAACATTACATCTATGAAAACATTACATCTATGAAAACAGTACATCTATGAAAGCACCCCCCCCCCACCCACTGGTACATCTATGAAAACAGTACATCTATGAAAGCAGTACATCTATGAAAGCAGTTACATTACTCATTGAAAGCATACATCTATGAAAGCCAGTACATCTTATGAAAAGCAGTACATCTATGAAAGCAGTACATCATGAAAAACAGTTACATTCTATGAAAGCAGTACATCTATGAAAGCAGTACATCTATGAAAACAGTACATCTATGAAAGCAGTACATCTATGAAAACAGTACATCTATGAAAGCAGGACATCTATGAAAACAGTACATCTATGAAAACATTACAATTGGTACATACACAGACGATCCTCTCCACTCTTCTGTCTCTTGCGAACGGGGAACTGCAGGCAGCGACCTGTGAGAGCGAACTACAGAGCAGAGCTGGGTAGAGTAAGCAGCACTGGCAGATGTTAGGGTTTTAAACTCTACTTTCTGCTGGGGAAGGAGACGAAAATTACAGTTATAACTGCAGCCTCATTAGACAGGCCAGGGGATTGAGGGGAAGATCATTAAAATTAGAGCTGCAGCCTCAATAGACAGGCCAGGGGATTGAGGGGAAGATCATTAAAATTAGAGCTGCTGCCTCAATAGACAGGCCAGGGGATTGAGGGGAAGATCATTAAAATTAGAGCTGCAGCCTCAATAGACAGGCCAGGGGATTGAGGGGAAGATTATTAAAATTAGAGCTGCAGCCTAAATAAGGCGAGGGGATTGAGGGGAAGATAACTACAGTTAGAGCTGCAGCCTAAATAGACAGGCCAGAGGATTGAGGGGAAGTGCAGCCAGCGGTTAACCCTAGAGTCAATTTCTGAGCTCCGTGGAAATCAAATTAGCATAATCATCTTAAACTAGATATCTGTTTTTGCATTGGATGTGTTTCAATCCACCGCATCCGCCTACATTGCACTTCTTCATCAGCGATGAAAGGTGACAGAGCTAGAGCGGTGTTTGTCAGACCATCTCTAAAATCGGTCTTCTCACAAAATCGTTCGTAGCGTCCGAACAATTTGGCCTCTCACCAAACACAATAACGCTCTCCGTTTTGTCATTTTGAGGGATTCCGAGTTGTGCAGCGTTCTAAGACACTGCGTCTCAGTACTTGAGGCGTCACTACAGACACCCTGGTTCGATTCCAGGCTGTATCACAACCGGCTGTGATTGGGAGTCCCATAGGGCGGTGAAAAAATGGCCCAGCGTCGTCCGGGTTTGGTCGGTGTAGGCCGTCTGTAATGGCAGATTTCCTCCTCTTCGTCTGAAGAGGAGGTGTAGCAGGGATCGGACCAAGACGCAGCGTGGTAAGTGTCCATGTTTTAATATAATAAACTGAACATGACACAATACAAAATAACAAAGAGAATCTAACCGAAAACACTGACACAAGAAACAAACACCCACAAACCAACAGTGAAAGCAGGCTACCTAAATATGGTTCCCAATCAGAGACAATGAATGACAGCTGCCTCTGATTGAGAACCATATCAGGCCAAACTAGAAAACCCCACATAGAATGTCACGTTCATGTCATATCATAATGCTGCGTTTTGGTCCAATCCCTGCTCCTCCTCTTCGGATGAAGAGGAGGAGGAAAGCCGTTACATAGAAACAGACAACATAGAATATACCCACCCAACTCACGCCCTGACCAACAAAATAAAGACAAAACAAAGTAACTAAGGTCAGAAACGTGACACCTTCATTGTAAATAAGAATTTGTTCTTAACTGACTTGCCTATGTAGTTAAATAAAGGTTACATTTAAAAAATATAAACTCAGCAAAAAAAGAAATGTCCCTTTTTCAGGATCTTGTCTTTGAAAGATAATTCGTAAAAATCAAAATAACTTCACAGATCTTCATTGTAAAGGGTTCAACACTGTTTCCCATGCTTGTTCAATGAACCATAAACAATTAATGAACATGCACCTGTGGAACGGTCATTAAGACACTAACAGCTTACAGATGGTAGGCAATTAAGGTCACAGTTATGAAAACTTAGGACACTAAAGAGGCCGTTCTACTGACTCTGAAAAACACCAAAATAAAGTTGTCCAGGGTCCCTGCTCATCTGCGTGAAAATGCTTTAGGCATGCTGCAAGGAGGCATGAGGACTGCAGATGTGGCCAGGGCAATACATTGCAATAACTGTACTGTGAGATGCCTAAGACAGCGCTACAGGATGGACAGCTGATTCATCCTTGCAGTGGCAGACCACGTGTAACAACACCTGCACAGGATCGGTACATCTGAACATCAACCTGCGGGACAGGTACAGGATGGCAACAACAACTGCCCGAGTTATCACAGAGACAATCAATCCTCCATCAGTGCTGCAGACTGTCCGCAATAGGCCTGAGAAAGGCTGGACTGAGGGCTTGTGGCCTGTTGTAAGGCAGGTCCTCACCAGACTATCACCGCACAACGTTCCTATGGGGACAAACCCACCATCGCTGGACCAGTCAGGACAGGCAAAAAGTGCTCTTCACTGACAAGTCGGCGTTTTGTCTACCAGGGGTGATAGTCAGATTCGTGTTTATCGTCGGAGGAATGAGCGTTACACCAATGCCTGTACTCTGGAGTGGTCGATTTGGAGGTGGAGGGTCCGTCATGTCTGTGGCGGTGTGTCACAACATCATCGGACTGAGCTTGTTGTCATCGCAGGCATCTCAACGCTGTGCGTTAGGGGAAGACAACCTCCTCCCTCATCTGTGTACCCTTCCTGCAGGCTCATTCTGACATCACCCTCAGCCTGACAATGCACCAGCCATTCTGCTCGTTCTGTGCATGATTTCCTGCAAGACAGGAATGTCAGTTTTCTGCCATGGCCAGCGAAGAGCCGGATCTCAATCGCATTAAGCACTTCTGGGACCTGTTGGATCGGAGGGGGAGGGCTAGGGCCATTCCCCCCAGAAATGTCGGGAACTTGCAGGTGCCTTGGTGGAAGAGTGGGGTAACATCTCACAGCAAGAACTGCAAAGCTTGTGCAGTCCATGAGCAGTACTTAATGCAGCTGGTGGCCACACCAGATACTGACTGTTATTTTTGATTTTGAACCCCCCTTTGTCAGGGACACATGTATTCCATTTCTGTCAGCCACATGTCTGTGGAACTTGTTCAGTTTATGTCTCAGTTGTTGAATCTTGTTATTGTTCATACAAATATTTACACAGGTTAAGTTATGCTGAAAATAAACGCAGTTGACAGTGAGAGGAGTTTCTTTTTTGGTGAGTTTAAATATAAAAATTGCTCTATGAGCTTCACAAGCGTCAGGAGTCTTGTCTGAAGTCCGTACAGCCGATCTGCTAACTTCTGTGTGTAGCGTCTGAACCGTTTGGGCTACACACGTACCCTTCTGTGCAAAGGTGAGACTCTCATGAACATGTACATGTCGGTTGTTTTACTCTAGGACACCCACAGGCCTCACAAAACTCTTCTGAAGGTCCCCCAGTAGCAGTTGAAAAAAATAATGGTGTATGGAGACTATTTAATGCCAAAAATATGGCATTAAATATATTTATATATATTTTTTTWATATATTTCTTTCCTGATCTTTCTTATATCTCTTGGATATGGGAGAGGCACTTCAGAACAAACTTCCTATTGATACTTTTTGGGTCTATCTGTTGTTCATTGCATTTGTATGGGCTAATAGCAGCAAGGCCAAAAACGATTCGATTGTTCAAAAGGAACACAACTTTTGTTGGCTCTTGTTGGGAGTCACATGTAGGATATATTCACAAGCTTAAGTGGTGTAAAGCTGCAAAAAGGTGTTCAGAAAAAGTGTCCTGTTGTGTAGGTATGAAATTGAAGATGCAAAATATTTTTTATTGTGAATCAAACAAGAAATAAGACAAAACAACGGAAAACTTGAGCGTGCATAACTATTCACACCCCCAAAATCAATACTTTGTTGAGTAATTTTTTGCAATTACATCTGCAAGTCTCTTGGGGTATGTCTCTATAAGCTTGGCACATCTAGCCACTAAGATGTTTGGCCATTCTTCAAGCCAAAACTGCTCCAGCTCCTTCAAGTTGGATGGGTTCCGCTTGTGTACAGCAATCTTTAAGTCATACCACAGATTCTCAATTGGATTGAGGTCTGGGCCTTGATTTGGCCATTCCAAGACATTTAAATGTTTCCCCWTAAGCCACTCGAGTGTTGCTTTAGCAGTATGCTTAGGGTCATTGTCCTGCTGGAAGGTGAACCTCTGTCCCAGTCTCAAATCTCTGGAAGAGTGAAACAGGTTTCCCTCAAGAATTTCCCTGTCTTTAGCGCCATCCATCATTCCTTCAATTCTGACCAGTTTCCCAGTCCTTGCCGATGAAAAACACCCCCAAAGCATGTTGCTGCCACCACTGTGCTTCACTGTAGGGATGGTGTTCTCTGGGTGATGGGAGGTGTTGGGTTTGCTCCAGACATAGCGTTTTCCTTGATGGCCAAAAAGCTCAATTTTAGTCTCATCTGACCAGAGTACCTTCTTCCATATGTTTGGGGAGTCTCCCAAATGCTTTTGGCGAACCCCAAACATGTTTGCAAATTTTTTTCTGGCCACTCTTCCATAAAGCCTAGCTATGTGGAGTGTATGCCTTAAAGTGGTCCTATGGACAGATACTACAAACTCCGCTGTGGAGCTTTGCAGCTCCTTCAGGGTTACCTTTGGTCTCTTTGTTGCCTCTCTGATTAATGCCCTCCTTGCCTAGTTCATGAGTTTTGGTGGATGGCCCTCTCTTGGCAGGTTTGTTGTGGTGCCATATTCTTTTCATTTTTTAAATAATYGATTTAATGGTGCTTCGTGGGATGTTCAAAGTTTCGGATGTTTTTTTATAACCCAACCCTGATCTGTACTTCTCCACAACATTGTCCTTGACCTGTTTGGAGAGCTCCTTGGTTTTCATAGTGCCGCTTGCTTGGTGGTGCCCCTTGCTTAGTGGTGTTGCAGACTCTGGGGCCTTTCAGAACAGCTGTATATATACTGATATCATGTGACAGATCATGTGACACTTGGATTGCACACAGGTGGACTTTATTTAACCAAATATATGACTTCTGGAGGTAATTGGTTGTACCAGATCTTATTTAGGGGCTTCATAGCAAAGGGGTTGAATACATATGCACGCACCACTTTTCAGTTTTTATTTTTTGCATTTTTTGAAATAAGTCATTTTATTAATTTCACTTCACCAATTTGGACTATTTTGTGTCCATTACATGAAATCCAAATAAAAACGAATTTAAATTACAGGTTGTGTCACGCCCTGACCTTAGAGATCCTTTTTATGTCTTGGTTTGGTCAGGGCATGAGTTGGGGTGGGCATTCTATGTTTTGTGTTCTATGTTTTCTATTCCTGTGTATTTGGCCGGGTGTGGTTCTCAATCAGAGGCAGCTGTCTATCGTTGTCTCTGATTGAGAACCATACTTAGGTAGCCTTTTCCCACCTGTGTTTTGTGGGTAGTTGTTTTCTGTTTTCTGTGAGTACCTGACAGAACTGTTGCGTTTTGTTCCACTTTTGTTTTTTGTTTCAGTGTTCAGGTTATAATAAACATCATGAACACGTACCACGCTGCGCTTTGGTCTACTCCTTCTTCCTCAGACGACCATCGTTACAGGTTGTAATGCAACAAAATAGGAAAAATGCCAAGGGGCTGAATACTTTTGCAAGGCACTGTACTCATAATTTAATACACACATGTTCTCACAAATCTAAATGCATCACTGGTTTTATGCGACAGATGTTGTTCGGCACAACAAATGAGAACCCAATGGGGGGTAACACCATTCACATAACCTAATTTGTGAACATTTGTTTTGTGACTGATCAACGATTACATTGGATGATTGCATAGATTAGCCTTTGTTGCATGTCTCATTTTTACCCCATTGTGAAGGTGTAATGAATAAATTGCACTGTCTATAGTTCATTTTTAACTTAGCATAATGTAATTGGGTTTTAAAATGGTGTTATCCCCCACAAATATACCTTATTTTTTGTGCTATATTGATTACTGCATTGTTGGGTTTAGAACTTGCAAGAAAGGTATTCCACTGTACTTTTGCACATGACATTAAAACTTGAAACTTGATTATGCATAATGTTGTCACATTAGACATTAAACAGTAGCTACATTTCATTGTGAAATATCACCGTTACAGTGCAGAAGTTTGTTCATGTGTCTGTGTTACAGGTGCTGTATGGTATGAGTTTAAAGAGTCTATCCATACTCCAGACTATTTCCTGTATTTGGAGCTCTAGAGGTGTACAGTGCCTTCAGAAAATATTCATACCCGTTGACTTATTCCACATTTTGTTGTGTTACAGCCTGACTTCAAAATTGATTTAAATATTTATTTTTCTTATAGGACACATCACTGCACTCTTACTCCTCTGTAAACTGGTCATCTCTGTGTACTGTACCTGTCGCAAGACAGTGTGTTCTGGACCTAACTAGAGGGGTGTGTTCTGGACCTAACTAGAGGGGTTGTGTTCTGGATTAAGGAAAACAAAGTCAAGGTACTGGAGTGGCCATCACAAAGCCCTGACCTCAATCCTATAGAAAATGTGTGGGCAGAACTGAAAAAGTGTGTGCGAGCAAGCAGGCCTACAAACCTGACTCAGTTACACCAGCTCTGTCAACTTATTGTGGGAAGCTTTTGGAAGGCTAKCCGAAACACTTGACCCAAGTTAAACAATTTAAAGGCAATGCTACCAAATACTAATTGAGTGTACGTAAACTTCTGACACACTGGGAATGTGATGAAAGAAATAAAAGCTGAAATAAATAATTATCTCTACTATTAGTCTGACATTTCACATTCTTAAAATAAAGTGGTGATCCTAACTGACCTAAAACATGGAATTTTTACTTGGATTAAATGTCAGGAATTGTGAAAAACTGAGTTTAAAAGTATTGGCTAAGGTGTATGTAAACTTCCGACTTTAACTGTACGTACATACAAAATGATGTTACAACCCCCAACCCAATGACCTGAGTGTCACGGATCCCTCCGGAACTTTCATTACACACACCTGGCCCCTATTCACAGTGACTAGTAATTGTATAAGTGTGTCCTTGGTTTACTGTTGTCCTGTCGATTATTTTTACTATATCCGTTGGTCATGTGACTACCTGTGCGGTGTGTCTTGGCTTTTGTGCCATTGTGGATTGTGCAGATGATTACGAGTCTCGTCCCGTGTGTTAATCATTGTGCGCTTGTGTTATTTATTCTAGGTACTCGTCGCTCTTTTGTTTGGGTTTCAACCCTGTGTGTTGTATACGTGTTTGTTTGGTCCTCGTCCCCGTGCCTATACACGGAACGCTGTAATTTGGGCTTAATAAATAACTACGCATTCCTCCGCCTGTCTCCCGACTCATTCATGCCAACGTGACACTAAGGGATGAAATGAAATAAACATGGATCAGAAAAAGAACAAGTCAAAGCAACACGCTGCAAATTGTGTCAGCGGCAAGAAGCCATTGGTTCAAAGTGTCTTCTTTAGTTCCATTAATGCAAGCAGCTGGACCACTGACTGAAGGATGACCGCACCACAGGAGACATATCCTGATTGGCTGATATAGAAACATGGATACAATCATTTTGTAAAGCTTTTTTAAAATAATATTTTACCTTCCCCATCGGTCCTCCAAAAACAGACAAACAATTAGAACTATTAGAACTGCACTAAACTGTTCTACTGGTTTCTTTCAAACAATGACTTTGACGACCTACAGCTACGGGGAGAATGCTCTTTTGGAAAAGTCATTCTAGTGAGAGAGAGAAGGCTTAAAGGAAATATTATGCAATGAAAATGTTAAAGAATGAAGTAATAATTGCAAAGGTATGTTTCGCTCCATGTTGATAGTCAAACTAAAAATAACTGGTAGCAAATTGAATGATGCTCAGTACAGAAATTACTGTTACATTCATATGTTGTGCTGTCTCTGAAGTTCCCTTCACTACGTTATGTCCCCCCCACAGGATGAAGTGGCCCACACACTCACGGAGAGCAGAGTGTTATAAAACACCAGACATCCTTTCTTAACCGTGAGTACCCAACAACACACACACACACACACCCACAGACACACAGTGAAATCCACTCAGGTAGACATCACAGTCAGTTAGCAGCACGTTGACGCTGTATGTACCTGAAGCCCCAGATGCTCATTATAATGCAGTGAATAAAGTGTTAGAAATCGACAGCCCAAGTCTAGCTCTACATCTGTCGACAAGACACCACTGAGAGGTCATTTTCGATGCTGTTGTTCGCTGCAAACACACACAACACACACACACACACACACACACACACACACACACACACACACACACACACACACACACCACACACAACACACACACACACACACACACACACACCCACACACACACACACACAACACACACACACACACACACACACACACACACACACACACACACACACACACACACACAAGGCAAAACAATGAGGCTCATATCACATTACAGTAACATTGCACCTTGGTTCAGTTCTTTCAACCTGTCAGTCAGAGAGCAACTGTTCTTCGTTTAAGTTTAACTCTCTGGATAGAAAACATACTGAGAAATAACAACAATAGACATTTGTGCTAGGTGTGAACTCTCCTCAGGTTGAAGAGCTGATGGTTGTGTTTCTGTGCTAGGTGTGAACCCCTCCTCAGGTTGAAGAGCTGATGGCTGTGTTTCTGTGCTAGGTGTGAACCCTCCTCAGGTTGAAGAGCTGATGGTGTGTTTCTGTGCTAGGTGTGAACCTCTCCTCAGGTTGAAGAGCTGATGTGTGTTTCTGTGCTAGGTGTGAACCCTCCTCAGTTGAAGAGCTGATGGTGTGTTCTGTGCTAGGTGTGAACCCTCCTCAGGTTGAAGAGCTGATGGCTGTGTTTCTGTGCTAGGTGTGAACCCTCCTCAGGTTGAAGAGCTGATGGCTGTGTTTCTGTGCTAGGTGTGAACCCCTCCTCAGGTTGAAGAGCTGATGGCTGTGTTTCTGTGCTAGTGTGAACCTCTCCTCAGGTTGAAAGCTGATGGTGTGTTCTGTGCTAGGTGTGAACCCTCTCCTCAGGTTGAAGAGCTGATGGCTGTGTTTCTGTGCTAGGTGTGAACCTCTCCTCAGGTTGAAGAGCTGATGGTTTGTGTTCTGGCTAGGTGTGAACCTCTCCTCAGGTTGAAGAGCTGATGGCTGTGTTTCTGTGCTAGGTGTGAAACTCTCCTCAGGTTGAAGAGCTGATGGTTGTGTTTCTGTGCTAGGTGTGAACCCTCCTCAGGTTGAAAGCTGATGGTGTGTTTCTGTGCTAGGTGTGAACCTCTCCTCAGGTTGAAGGCATATGGCTGTGTTTCTGTGCTAGGTGTGAACCTCTCCTCAGGTTGAAGAGCTGATGGTTGTGTTTCTGTGCTAGTGTGAACCCCTCCTCAGGTTGAAGAGCTGATGGTTGTGTTTCTGTTGCTAGGTGTGAACCCTCCTCAGGTTGAAGAGCTGATGGCTGTGTTTCTGTGCTAGGTGTGAACCTCTCCTCAGGTTGAAGACTGATGGTGTGTTTCTGTGCTAGGTGTGAACCCTCCTCAGGTTGAAGAGCTGATGGTGTGTTTCTGTGCTAGGTGTGAACCTCTCCTCAGGTTGAAGGGCGATGGCTGTGTTTCTGTGCTAGGTGTGAACCTCTCCTCAGGTTGAAAGGCGTGATGGCTGTGTTTCTGTGCTAGGTGTGAACCTCTCCTCAGGTTGAAGAGCTGATGGTGTGTTTCTGTGCTAGGTGTGAACCTCTCCTCAGGTTGAAGAGCTGATGGCTGTGTTTCTGTGCTAGGTGTGAACCCCTCCTCAGTTGAAGAGCTGATGTGTGTTTCTGTGCTAGGTGTGAACCTCTCTCAGGTTGAAAGGCGATGCTTGTGTTTCTGTGCTAGGTGTGGTGACCCCTCCTCAGGTTGAAGAGGCAGATGGCTGTGTTTCTGTGCTAGGTGTGAACCTCTCCTCAGGTTGAAGAGCGATGGCTGTGTTTCTGTGCTAGGTGTGAAACCTCTCCTCAGGTTGAAGAGCTGATGGTGTGTTTCTTGTGCTAGGTGTGAACCCCTCCTCAGGTTGAAGAGCTGATGGTTGTGTTTCTGTGCTAGGTGTGAACCTCTCTCAGGTTGAAGAGCTGATGGCTGTGTTTCTGTGCTAGGTGTGAACCCCCCTCAGGTTTGAAGAGCTGATGGCTGTGTTTCTGTGCTAGGTGTGAAACCCTCCTCAGGTTGAAGAGCTGATGGGGTTGTGTTTCTGTGCTAGGTGTGAACCTCTCCTCAGGTTGAAGGGCAGATGGCTGTGTTTCTGTGCTAGGTGTGAACCTCTCCTCAGGTTGAAAGGCGGATGGCTGTGTTCTGTGCTAGGTGTGAACCTCTCCTCAGGTTTTTGTAAAGGCAGAGATGGCTGTGTTTCTGTGCTAGGTGTGAACCTCTCCTCAGGTTGAAGAGCTGATGGTTGTGTTTCTGTGCAGTTTACTCTGTTAAGTGGTCAGGTATTCTGCCAATATGTACTCTCCGTTTAGGGCCAAATACCATTCCAGTTTACTCTATTTTTTTGTTAATTCTTTCTAATGTGTCAAGCAATAATCTTTTAGTTTTCTCATGATTTGGTTGAGTCTAATTGTGTTGCTGTCCTGGGGCTCTGTGGGGTCTGTTTGTGTTTGTGAACAGAGCCCCAGGACCAGAGGGGACTCTGGTTGTAGAATTTAATTTCTCTTTTCTGGATTTTGATAATTACCTGGAATCGTCCTAATTCTGCTCTGCTTGCATTATTTGGTGTTTTACCTTTTACAAAGAGGATGTTTTTGTAGAATTCTGCATGCGGAGTCTCAATTTGGTGTTTGTCCTTTGTGAATTCTTGGTTGGTGAGCAGACCACAGACCTCACAACCAAAAAGGGCAATGGGTTCTATAACTGATTCAAGTACTTTTAGCCAGATCCTACTTGGGATGTTGAATTTTATGTTCCTTTTGATGGCATAGAAGGCCCTTCTTGCCTTGTCTCTCAGATCGTTCACAGCTTTGTGGAAGTGTCCTGTGGTGCTGATGTTTAGGCCGAGGTAGGTATACTTCTTGGTGTGCTCTAGGGCAATGGTGTCTAGATAGAATTTGTATTTGTGGTCCTGGCAACTGGACCTTTTTTGGAACACCATTATTTTTGTCTTACTGAGAATTACTATCAAGGCCCAGGTCTGACAGAATCTGTGCAGAAGATCTAGGTGCTGCTGTAGGCCATCTTTGATTGGGTACAGAAGCACCAGATCATCAGCAAACAGTAGACATTTGACTTCAGATTCTAGTAGGGTGAGGCCGGGTGCTGCAGACTGTTCTAGAGCCCTCGCCAATTTGTTGATATAAATGTTGAAGAGGGTGGGGCTCAAGATCCCCTATGGAAAGAAATCGGTGTGCTATTTTGCCAATTTTAACCCACACGTGTTTGTGTACATGGATTTTATAATGTTGTATGTTTTCTCCCCGAACACTGCTTTCTGTCAATATATACAGTAGGCTCTCATGCCAAACTGAGTCATTAGCTTTTTGGAAATCAACAAAGCATGAGAAGACTTTGCCTTTGATTTGGTTTGTTTGTTTGTCAATTAGGGTGTGCAGGGTGAATACGTTGTCTGTCATACGGTAATTTGCTCAATACATTGTTTTTACTGAGGAAATGTACGAGTCTGCTGTTAATGATAATGCAGAGGATTTTCCCAAGGTTGCTGTTGACGCATATCCCATGGCAGTTATTGGGGTTGAATTTGTCTCCACTTTTCTGGATTGGGGTTATCAATCCTTGGTTCAAATATTGGGGAAGATGCCAGCATTGAGGATGATGTTAAAGAGTTTAAGTATAGCCAATTGGAATTTGTGGTCTGTATATTTTATCATTTAATTTAGGATACCATCAACACCACAGGCTTTTTGGGGGGATTAGAGGGTTTGTATTTTGTCCTGTAGTTCATTCAATGTTAATGGAGTATCCAGTGGGTTCTGGTAGTCTTTAATAGCTGATTCTAAGATAGGTTATTGCTCTGTATATGTTTTTGCTGTTTGTTCTTTGTTATAGGGCCAAAAATATTGGAGACGTGGTTTGTCCATACATTTCCGTTTTGGATAGATAACTCATTGTGTTGTTGTTTGTTAGTGTGTTCCAATTTTCCCAGAAGTGTTAGATTCTATTGATTTTACAACTACATTGACCTGAGTTCTGACATGCTGTTCCTTCTTATTCCGTGGTGTATTTCTGTACTGTTTTAGAGTAGGGTAAGGTTTTCTGGGTATCTACAGTGAATAAAAATATAAATGCAACATGTAAAGTGTTGGTCCCATGTTTCATGAGCTGAAATAAAAGATCCCAGAAATGTTCAATATGCACAAATATTGCATTTCTCTAAAATGTTGTATACACCTTTTTTTTTTACATCCCTGTTAGTGAGCATTTCTCTTTTGCCAAGATAATCCATCCTCCTGACAGGTGTGGCATATCAAGAAGCTGATTAAACAGCATGATTGTTACACATGTGCACCTTGTGCTGGAGACAATAAAAGGCCACTCTAAAATGTGCAGTTTTGTCACACAACACAATGCCACAAGTTTTGAGGGAGCGTGCAATTGGCATGCTGACTGCAGGAATGTCCACCAGAGCGGTTGCCAGATAATTTAATGTTAATTTCTCTACCATAAGCCGCCTCCAACGTCGTTTTAGAAAATTTGGAATGATAATGCACGGCCCCATGTCGCAAGGATCTGTACATAATTCCTGGTAGCTGAAAATGTCCCATTTGCAGCCTGCATACTCACCAGACATGTCACCTATTGAGCATGTTTGGGATGCTCTGGATCGATGTGTACGACAGCGTGTTCTAGTTCCAGCCAATATCCAGTAACTTCACACAGCCATTGAAGAGGAGTGGGACAACATTCCACAGGCCACAATCAACAGCCTGATCAACTCTATACAAAGCAGATGTGTCGCGCTGCATGAGACAAATGGTGGTCATTCCAGATACTGACTGGTTTTGATCCACGCCCCTACCTTTTTTTAAGGTATCTGTGACCAACAGATGCATATCTGTATTCCCAGTCATGTGAAATCCATAGATTAGGGCCTAAAGAATTTATATAAATGAACTGATTTCCTTATACGAACTGTAACTCAGTAAAATCTGTGAAATAGCATGTTGCGTTATATTTTTGTTCAGTGTATGTTTTTGGTCGGATACGTTACTCAATTTCTTGAGGAACCTATCCAGAATTTTACATTCTTCATCAAACCATTTATTACTGTTGTTAATTGTCTTAGGTAGTCTGGTTGAAATATTTAGATTTGATAGGGAAGCTGAGAGGTCATATATAGTGTTTAGGTTATCTACTGCCATCTACTGCCAACATTCAAATCATTATACAGAGACAGGGTAGAATTCTGTTAGTTATAGTCCTATCATTACTTTAAACGTATACATCATTTAGTCATTATACATAAAATCCATAACATCAGGAGAGCTATCTGGTGGGCTGACAGGAGATGGGCTGACAGGAGAGGTGCCAGGAGGGGGAGTCTGCTTGCTTGGTGGAACCTGTCTTGTCTGTCCCACTATGGTGTTAAGGATGTGGMRGGGGTCTGAAGTGGGCTGTTCTGTTGGCTTCTCTGGGTGGATGGCCAGCACTCTCATGAGTGGTTCATTGTCACACCTCAGCATTCTCACCTCCTGCTGCATTGCTGTTAGCTGGGCTGTGTGTTCCTCTCTCCTCCTTGTGTTCTCTCACCTCAGTCCGGAGAGCAGCCAGCTCTCTCAGACGGACGTCTATCTCCTCCCTTCAGCCCTTCGGGTCCTGTTGTGGGGGTGTTGTTGTGCTGGTCTGTTGGAGGAGCAGTGCAGTTGTGGGACCTGGGTGTGTTCAGTGTTAGGAGGGTGATTCTCCTCATTTACAGGGCAGTTTGAAGAGGAGGTCTGATCAGACTCGCTTAGGAGGGGGAGTCATCACAAAGAGAGAGCTTCTGCTGCCGTGTGGAAGCCCTGATGGAAGTGTTTGAAGTTGCCCTGCACCACCACTGTTCCATTCTTGTACAGGTTGACAGAGGGGGTCTCAGTCTCAGGATCCCCGTTTCCTGTYTTCTGAATTTCCACCCTCCTCCAATACCTTCTCTCTTGAAAGGGGGGTAGTTGCTCTTATAGCATTGTACCATGCCCAGTGTTGGTCTGTTTGGAAGATTAAGTTGCTAACTTTTACATGTTTGTAGCAGTCAGAAAAAAGTGTCTCTGGAATGTCCATGAGGAGCTTCTCTTTGTACTCTATCCGTGCCTTGTCATTTTTTAGATCCAGGGGGTACTGTACTGTGGTGACCTCTGCACAGGGGGAAGCCATGGAGCAGGGGGCCAAAGAGGCCTCTGCATTTGGGTCGTGGAGGAACTCTGCTCTTATTCTTGTGCTCAATGGCTTTCCCACCTCTCACTTCACACCTCAGTGCTAATTGAAGTTGCAGCCGGGTATGTTCTTTGCTAGCAAGCTTGGTAGCCTTTTAACTTAGCATTCAGTCTTTATGATGTAAAATATCTAGAGATTATTGTAATGTTCTTTTCCTTCTAGACTTTAGAAGTAACTTCAGACTGAACATTACTTAATGCAACCGCCGTGTTAGATTTTTAAAAATAACTTTACCATAACAAACAGCTTACGTTATAGCGAGACAGCGCCCGCAAAAAGGGCGGATAATAGGACTAAACATTTTCCACAGAAATACGAAATAACATCATAAATTGTTCTTACTTTTGCTGAGCTTCCATCAGAATCTTGTACAAGGAGTCCTAGGTCCAGAATAAATCGTTGTTTGGTTTTAGAATGTCCTCTCCTGTCGAATTCGCTCCACAAGGCTAGCCAATGTTGATGACGTTCCCAATTTCTCTCGACGCAGAGAACGGAAAACTCCAAAAGTCCCATTAAACGTTTAATAAACTGATGAAACTCGGTTGAAAAAACCTACTTTATGATGTTTTTCTAATATGTATCAAATAAAAACAAAGCCGGAGATATTAGCCGTGTATACCGAACGCTTATCATAAGACAATAGGGAGGTGCTTCCCGCGCCTAGGTAGAGAAAGGAAATTCTGGACACGTCATTCCAAGAGCTCTTGTTCGACCTCAGATCAAGCTAGACACCCCCTTCCACCTTCACTGCCTGTTGACATCTAGTGGGAAGGCGTATGCAGTGCATGCATATCCATAAAATTAAGGCAATTCAATAGGCAGGCCCTGGACAAGAGCATCGTTTTCAGATTTTCACTTCCTGTCTGGAAGTTTGCTGCAAAATGAGTTCTGTTTTACTCACAGATATAATTCAAAACAGTTTTAGAAACTTGAGAGTGTTTTCTATCCAATAGTAATAATAATATGCATATTGTACGATCTAGAATAAGTACGAGGCAGTTTAATTTGGGCACAATTTTTTCCAAAGTGGAAACAGCTCCCCCATATTGACAAGAAGTTAACAAGTTTGCGGCTTGTTGGTTTGTCAGAAAGTTTGCTGGATAGTCCTTGGCAGTAAGGATCCTTGGCAGTGGGATTCTTGGCAGTTAGGATCCTTGGAAGTAAGAATCCTTGTCAGTAAAAATCCTTTGGTATTAAGAATCCTTGGTAGTAAGAATCCTTGGTAGTAAGAATTCCTTGGCAGTAGAATCCTTGGCAGTAAGAATCCTGGCAGTAAGAATCCTTGGCAGTAAGAATCATTGGCAGTAACAATTGTTGGTTGTTCAGAAAGTTTGCTGGATAGTCCTTGTAGTAAGAATCCTTGGCAGTAAGAATCCTTGGCAGTAAAAATCCTTGGGCAGTAAGAATCCTTGGCAGCAAGAATCCTTCAGGTAACTTTGTCAAAAATCAGGTTGTAGGTTTGGAGTTTTGATTTGAAGTGAAGGTTAATGTTGTGGAGCGGGTCGTTATCCTGTTTATGTCCAAATCTAAATCCATTTTTTTTGTAGAAAAATGCTGATCTTGCTCAATACCCAATCTCGCTCTCTATCTCTCAATTCAATTCAAGGACATACTTTTACATCGCCAAAGCAACTGAAATAGATAATAACAAAAATGAGATAAACAATCAAAATGAACAGAAACATTACACTCACAAAAGATTAAAGGAATATACATTTCAAATGTCATATTATGGCTATGTACAGTGTTGTAACAATATGCAAAATGTGAAAGTAAAAAAAGGGAAAATAAATAAACATAAATATGGGTTGTATTTACAATGTTGTTTGTTCTTCACTGGTTGCCATTTTCTTGTCGGTAACAGGTCACAAATCTTAATGCTGTGATGGCACACTGGTGTATTTCACATAATGTATATGGGAGTTTATCAAAAGTGGGCTTGTTTTCAACATTTTTTGTTGGTCTGTGTAATCTGAGGGAAATATGTGTCTCTAATATTGTCCATATATTTTGGCTTGGTGGTTAGGAAGTGCAGCTCAGTTTCCACCTCATTTTGTGGGCAGTGTGCACATAGCCTGTCTTCTCTTGAGAGCCAGGTCTGCCTACGGCGCCTTTCCATAGCAAGGCTATGCTCACTGAGTCTGTACATAGTCAAAGCTTTCCTTAAGTTTGAATCAGTCACAGTGGTCAGGTATCTGTTCTGTGTCCTCTGTCTTGTCTGTCTGTCTGTCTCTCGTCTCTGTTTGTCTGTGGTGTGTGCTTACTCAGCCCACAAGCCTGGGTGCACAGCCACAGTCACCCAACTCTAACGGAAAGTTACCCACAACACTCGCACACAGAGGTGTACAGCACACTATGTCATGAATAATGCAAAGACTTGATCAGTTATAGAAGGGAGTGTACATCCTCAACATTATGTTGATACCTGTGTAGGTTCCTATCTGTGAAATGTCAGATTTATGTTTTACTTTCGAGTATGCAGGATTATTCTTTATTATTCTAATCAGACTGACCAATGAGCATTGGTATGTATGTATCCTAGTCTAATACAGTTCTATAGGTCCACAGTATTTTTCTCAGGTAAAGTTGCTTATTTCCACTGCCAGAAAACTGCTCTCCCACCTGTCACCATTCCAAGCCTTTCCCAGTTTATGTCCATTAGAACACACCTATGGGTATATTACCGAAATGACATTCTGAGATGAGTTTGGATTCGCAAAAATGTCAATTTCCGGCATTTTTTAATCGGGACGCTTTGCAATTTGTGTTCATTCCCTCAGTCTAAACATCACCTGCTCCCTCCGTCAGTCCAGCCAGCTTCAAACCAGAACCCTCTCACCTCAGTGGGCTGATCTGTCTGTCTTTCCCCCTCCCTCCTCTTTACAAACCTCCTTGCCGCATTCACAGCTGCCAATGTTCTGATGAAGGCCCACCTGTCCTCATCCATTGTCCCCCTGTACCCCCCACCTCCCCTCCCCTCTCCACCGCTCCTCCTACCCTCTACCCCCTCCTCTCCTCTCCTCCCCTCTAATCCCCACCTCCCTCTACCCCACCAACCCACCTCAAACCCCCCACCTCCCCTCCCCACCTCTCCTCTACCCCCCCCTCCCCCACTTCCCCTCCCATCAGGCAGCCCGTTAGCGGTTAGCGGTCCCCAGCAGCCATATGCAAACCTCCCTCAAAAATGGATGGAAAATGTCCCGCCCCGTGTCCTCCTGGGTAATTTGTACAAGAGGAGCTGGGCAGGGAGACAGGAGGGGGAGAGGGAGGGCAGAGAAATGACAGAGAGTCTTGACCTTTGAGAGAGAGGGAGAGAGGAATACTCACTCTTTAAAAAATGAAAAGATGCCAAAAATGTCCGCCTGGCCCTGTCCTCTTAAAAGGGATGTTAATGCATGAACGGCGCCGACTGCCTTTAACAAGATTGGTGCATTGATTAAAAGGCTGATTTAACAGGCCGTGCCGGCTACCCGGTGGAGAGCCGGGGATGATGCGCCAGCTGCTGTCTAGGTTCGCCGGGCGTCCTCCAAGGGCCTCACCATCTATTATCTCAATATGGCGATGGGAGGCAGTTTGTGTTGTGTTAATTTCCTTCAATAAATCAGTAATTATTGCAATCCTGTCCCTGCTGTTTATTCTGCAGCTGTTTTTCCATTTGTCGAGAGAGCTGGTGTTCTCTGAGGACCGCATGCGTTTCTACAGTGCTGAAATAGTCTGGACTACCTGAGATTGTGTGCCGGGATCTCAAGGTAAACAAAAGAATGGGGGAAGCAATCAGATATTTGGGAAGTTGTTGTTTCCCCCATAACGTGGCCCTTTATCCTATGCGAGTGGGATTTGGGGAATATACTGTAAGTAATTAAAAGCTCCAGAGTTTTCAGTTTTGGTAGTGAGGGGCTTTTTAGAAAACATCAAAACTCTCTGAGCTGTGAAAGATGACATGAAAAATTAAGCGTTTGCCATTACAATTAAAAGGTTAACTGGTTGACGAGCTTGAGGTGTCTTTCCCTTCTTCTGCTGGGAACTGTGGACAAGGAGACTTGTTCGCTTTTCTCCTTTTTAATAAATGTTGCTCTAGTCTGACTATTCAACTTCCCTCACAATGTAGAGTGAAGTGTCTCCACAGCACGTTGATTTTCTTGTGTTCTTGAAATGATAAAAAAAACTTGAGGGACATAGAGCAGAATCACAGACTGCCTTCTCTTGTGCAGCTCAGCATTAGGGATTGTGTCAGAGTCGGTGAGTTTACAGTACATCCTTTTAGAAGCCTGTTTTTCTAACTGTGTTGCACTGCAGTGCTTGTCTGACCTTGTTTCATTGTTCTGCCCCCCCAGGCTGTGCCTTCAGTGCTTGTCTGACCTTGTTTCATTGTTCTGCCCCCCCAGGCTTTGCCTTCAGTGCTTTCAGTGTGGTTTTTTCTCCCTTCCTCCTGCAGCTGGAGAACCTAATGCTAGACAAAAATGGACATGTCAAAATTGCAGACTTCGGGCCCTGCAAGGAAGGAATCACAGATGCTGCTACTATGAATACTTTCTGTGGTGCTCCAGAGGTACAGTACTGACAGTCTAAACCCACATTACCAGTCCGGTATATTCACCCCTTCAATCCCCTGACAGTACAAAAATCACCCAAGCATTAGAACGGTCTACATCGTTATCCAGTTCACTTAGATGTAGAACTGAACATCATAAACTGACTACAACAACCAGAGTCTGTAGACATACTGGAGCCTATTTATGGCCAAGGTTTTGAGATTCATCTGCCAAATAATACATGCAGCTATGGCAGCAGGTTTACGTCATCCTCATGGCAGAGTCCTATAGCTAATGATGCCATTGGGACTCGCTGCCACTCAGTGAGGATAATGTAAACCCCACACATGCTCTATCGGAGACTCTCCCTGGAGCCAGGCTGACAAACAAGTAGATGTGTGTTGTTGTAGGATGAAATCGAGGAATGTAGTTATCTCAAGCACCGTCTCCAGGCCCATCCCTCAGCTTTTCACCTAAATAGAGGATTCTAGCTCTGAGGATTCTAGCTTTATGTAGTCTGTTAAGATATTTTATCAAGGTTTAAGATAAGTGATTAAATAATTCTACCCAGAAACTTAACCATTAGGATTAGAGGTTATGTAGCATGGACAAGGAGTAATTGTCACGACTTCCGCCGAAGTTGGCTCCCCTGCCTGTTCGGGCGGTGCTCGGCGGTCGTCGTCACCGTCCTACTAGCCGCCACCGATCCCTTTTTCGTTTGTCTGTTTGTGTTTTCTGATTATTTGCACCTGTGGTTTTTTTGTTACGTAATGAGCTTCCCTATATTTAGGAGTTTGTCCCGCAAATAATTGTTTTGTGCGGGATTGTTTTTTGTTACGTGCGTTGTATGTTGGGTTGTTGCAAGTGTTTTTCTGCGCCCTGTATGTTCGGGCTTCAAATTTTGTTAAGCAGTAAAAGGAATAGTTTTTTCCAAGCGGCTCTCTCTCTGCGTCTGATTCTTTTCACACCCTTTGACGATCGTGACAGAATCCCGCACCAAAACATATGGAATCAGCAGGAGCAGCCGCGTCTCCTCTCCCATCAATGGAGGAACGAGTCCTCCATCACACCAGTGTTCTCCACAGAATTGGGTCAGCGATGGACCAAATGATGGAGAGGATGGATCGATGGGAGAGGAGTGGCCTTCCTACCTCATCTCCAGCACCCCCTCCCCCAACACCTCCTGTTCCTGTTACCACATCCGGCTCCGGGGCTCTTCGGCTGGCGCTTCCACGGGAGTATGATGGAACGGCGGCCGGGTGTCAGGGTTTCCTTCTCCAGCTGGAGCTTTACCTGGCGACCGTTCGTCCTACTCCCTCCGGAGAGGAGAGCGTGAGCGCCCTCGTCTCCTGTTTGACTGGACGAGCTCTCGAGTGGGCCAACGCAGTGTGGAATGGCCCAGACTCGGCGAGGGATCATTACCCTGAGTTCACCCGCCGATTCCGAGCTGTTTTTGACCACCCACCAGAGGGTTGTGCGGCGGGTGAACGGCTGTTCCACCTGCGTCAGGAGACGAGGAGRGTACAGGACTTCGCCCTGGAGTTCAGGACCTTGGCCGCAGGAGCAGGGTGGAACGACAGGGCCTTAATAGACCATTTCCGATGTAGCCTTAGGGAGGACGTCCGCAGGGAGCTAGCGTGTCGGGACACCACACTCACGCTGGATGATCTCATTGACATGGCCATCCGTCTCGACAACCTGCTGGCTGCCCGCGGACGTTCGGAACAGGTCCTGTCGTTTACATCCCCTAGCCCTCCTGCTCCTATCCCTATGGAGTTAGGGGGGGCAGCGTCAAGGGGGGCCGGAGGAGGAGGTTTCTCCTGCACCAGTTGTGGTCGACGAGGGCACACGGCCGACCGGTGCTGGAGGAACTCTTCTGGGAGTRGGGAGGGCAGGCGGAACACTACTCGATCACCCCAGGTGAGTCAGCACCAGACTTACCCAGAGCTTCCTGTCAGTCATATGTATGTGTTAACCTCTTTCCCCGGGTTTTTTCCCTCTCTACAGCATAAGGCGCTAGTCGATTCAGGCGCAGCTGGGAATTTTATAGATCGGGGGCTCGCATTAAGGCTAGGGATTCCTCTTGTGTCGTTAGACCTACCTTTCCCCGTGCACTCCTTAGATAGCCGACCATTAGGGTCAGGGATGGTCAGGGAGGCCACAGTACCACTGGACATGGTAACGCAGGGTAGTCATAAGGAGCAGATTAGTCTGTT
>NW_019943047.1:264203-270476 GCF_002910315.2 Salvelinus sp. IW2-2015 | reverse complement strand
ACCTCCCCTCCCCACCTCTCCTCTACCCCCCCCTCCCCCACTTCCCCTCCCATCAGGCAGCCCGTTAGCGGTTAGCGGTCCCCAGCAGCCATATGCAAACCTCCCTCAAAAATGGATGGAAAATGTCCCGCCCCGTGTCCTCCTGGGTAATTTGTACAAGAGGAGCTGGGCAGGGAGACAGGAGGGGGAGAGGGAGGGCAGAGAAATGACAGAGAGTCTTGACCTTTGAGAGAGAGGGAGAGAGGAATACTCACTCTTTAAAAAATGAAAAGATGCCAAAAATGTCCGCCTGGCCCTGTCCTCTTAAAAGGGATGTTAATGCATGAACGGCGCCGACTGCCTTTAACAAGATTGGTGCATTGATTAAAAGGCTGATTTAACAGGCCGTGCCGGCTACCCGGTGGAGAGCCGGGGATGATGCGCCAGCTGCTGTCTAGGTTCGCCGGGCGTCCTCCAAGGGCCTCACCATCTATTATCTCAATATGGCGATGGGAGGCAGTTTGTGTTGTGTTAATTTCCTTCAATAAATCAGTAATTATTGCAATCCTGTCCCTGCTGTTTATTCTGCAGCTGTTTTTCCATTTGTCGAGAGAGCTGGTGTTCTCTGAGGACCGCATGCGTTTCTACAGTGCTGAAATAGTCTGGACTACCTGAGATTGTGTGCCGGGATCTCAAGGTAAACAAAAGAATGGGGGAAGCAATCAGATATTTGGGAAGTTGTTGTTTCCCCCATAACGTGGCCCTTTATCCTATGCGAGTGGGATTTGGGGAATATACTGTAAGTAATTAAAAGCTCCAGAGTTTTCAGTTTTGGTAGTGAGGGGCTTTTTAGAAAACATCAAAACTCTCTGAGCTGTGAAAGATGACATGAAAAATTAAGCGTTTGCCATTACAATTAAAAGGTTAACTGGTTGACGAGCTTGAGGTGTCTTTCCCTTCTTCTGCTGGGAACTGTGGACAAGGAGACTTGTTCGCTTTTCTCCTTTTTAATAAATGTTGCTCTAGTCTGACTATTCAACTTCCCTCACAATGTAGAGTGAAGTGTCTCCACAGCACGTTGATTTTCTTGTGTTCTTGAAATGATAAAAAAAACTTGAGGGACATAGAGCAGAATCACAGACTGCCTTCTCTTGTGCAGCTCAGCATTAGGGATTGTGTCAGAGTCGGTGAGTTTACAGTACATCCTTTTAGAAGCCTGTTTTTCTAACTGTGTTGCACTGCAGTGCTTGTCTGACCTTGTTTCATTGTTCTGCCCCCCCAGGCTGTGCCTTCAGTGCTTGTCTGACCTTGTTTCATTGTTCTGCCCCCCCAGGCTTTGCCTTCAGTGCTTTCAGTGTGGTTTTTTCTCCCTTCCTCCTGCAGCTGGAGAACCTAATGCTAGACAAAAATGGACATGTCAAAATTGCAGACTTCGGGCCCTGCAAGGAAGGAATCACAGATGCTGCTACTATGAATACTTTCTGTGGTGCTCCAGAGGTACAGTACTGACAGTCTAAACCCACATTACCAGTCCGGTATATTCACCCCTTCAATCCCCTGACAGTACAAAAATCACCCAAGCATTAGAACGGTCTACATCGTTATCCAGTTCACTTAGATGTAGAACTGAACATCATAAACTGACTACAACAACCAGAGTCTGTAGACATACTGGAGCCTATTTATGGCCAAGGTTTTGAGATTCATCTGCCAAATAATACATGCAGCTATGGCAGCAGGTTTACGTCATCCTCATGGCAGAGTCCTATAGCTAATGATGCCATTGGGACTCGCTGCCACTCAGTGAGGATAATGTAAACCCCACACATGCTCTATCGGAGACTCTCCCTGGAGCCAGGCTGACAAACAAGTAGATGTGTGTTGTTGTAGGATGAAATCGAGGAATGTAGTTATCTCAAGCACCGTCTCCAGGCCCATCCCTCAGCTTTTCACCTAAATAGAGGATTCTAGCTCTGAGGATTCTAGCTTTATGTAGTCTGTTAAGATATTTTATCAAGGTTTAAGATAAGTGATTAAATAATTCTACCCAGAAACTTAACCATTAGGATTAGAGGTTATGTAGCATGGACAAGGAGTAATTGTCACGACTTCCGCCGAAGTTGGCTCCCCTGCCTGTTCGGGCGGTGCTCGGCGGTCGTCGTCACCGTCCTACTAGCCGCCACCGATCCCTTTTTCGTTTGTCTGTTTGTGTTTTCTGATTATTTGCACCTGTGGTTTTTTTGTTACGTAATGAGCTTCCCTATATTTAGGAGTTTGACCCGCCCTTGTTTTGTGCGGGATTGTTTTTTGTTACGT
Organism: Salvelinus sp. IW2-2015; assembly: GCF_002910315.2. Classification (NCBI taxonomy): domain Eukaryota; kingdom Metazoa; phylum Chordata; class Actinopteri; order Salmoniformes; family Salmonidae; genus Salvelinus; species Salvelinus sp. IW2-2015. The sequence continues at coordinate 268,181 of NW_019943047.1, read as the reverse complement.
GCGTTGTATGTTGGGTTGTTGCAAGTGTTTTTCTGCGCCCTGTATGTTCGGGCTTCAAATTTTGTTAAGCAGTAAAAGGAATAGTTTTTTCCAAGCGGCTCTCTCTCTGCGTCTGATTCTTTTCACACCCTTTGACGATCGTGACAGTAATTAAAAATGATAACTATTGTGGAAGAAAGGAATGTATGTGTGTGCCGAAGGAAAGCAAAGAGACTCGTTAACCTATGTTTGAACCGACCCAGCTATAACTCTGTGGAGATAAAATAAGACWGCGAGAGCCCCTCCAGGTTTTCCGTATCTGGGGGGGACTGGAACTGTCAGCTGAGTGGCAAGGAGCTGTGGCAGACAACTTGTGACCACTGTGAAACTGATAACAGGGATGGAAGTCTCCCCACCCAGGGAGGGGAGAGACCTTGGGCTGGTAGTAGATTGTATAACAGGGGGCGGACAATGTATGAGAAAGAGAATTGTGAACTATATTGCCATTGTATCTGAGAGGAGGAGGGACGTTTATGATGAAATGTGAGGTATATAYACCAATGTACCGGAAATGATAGGCAGAACGTTCCCGTAAATAAACATTTGACTATTGTAGACTGGGCCTCTGTCTYTTTTTATMTCTATCAGTAGCCTACAAATCCTGTTATAGCAGACTGAGTAATTTAATTGAACTGGTTAAAGAACATGAGAATTTAATTCTCCTAACAAGTCACTGTAATGTTCAGTAATGAGCTGCTATATTCTGGTAAGCAACAGTAAAGTGGATGTCCACTACGTAACAAGTATTTTCTGTCCTTTCTGAATGTAAAAAAAGAAGAAAATTACCACATTGCAAACCATTTTTTTTATTAATCTAACCAATGCTTTAACATTACCAATGTTATATTCTCAGGTCTTACTGTCTCCATCCAACAGTTAGAAACAGTTGTCCCTTACAGGGCTGTCACGATCGTCYTAAGAAGCGGACCAAAGTGCAGCGTGGTTTGAATACATTCTTCTATATTTAATGAAGAACACTTAAACAAACTTACAAAACAAAACGAATAAGACGAACGTGACCGCTATATAAACAATGTGCTAACATATAACATAGACAATAACCCACAATACAAAACAGGCTACCTAAATATGGTTCCCAATCAGAGACAACGCAAAACACCTGTCTGATTGAGAACCATATCAGGCCAAACACATAGAAATATACAAACCAGACATACAACATAGAATGCCCACWCAGATCACACCCTGACCAACCAAAACATAAAACATACAAAGCAAACTATGGTCAGGGCGTGACAAGGGCAGTGGCTACAATACATTTGTATTTATTATGGATCCCCATTATCCCCACAGTCTCCCTGTGGTCCAGCAAAGTTAAGGCAGTTATACATTTGAAAAACATTACAATACATTCATATTTATAGTGTGCGTAGGAGTGAGGACTGTGGGTGGGGTGGGGGGAAAAGACAGGGGATAGAGGGTTGGGGGCGGAGAGGGGGCATAGATCCCACTTGAAAAAGTATGGAAGACAATTTGGCGGTAAATGTTGTTTTGCTAAGGCCATTCTCTGTGCCAGGAGATTATTTGAGTGTTGGTTATTTTTCAGAGTGTGTGATTGCAAAAAAAGTATGTGCTAAATAGAGGCAGATGGTGGCAGATGGGGGAGGTTGGAAGAAGGTGGCTGGGAAACCTGGAAATCTATATCACTGCACTGGTGTAAAAATAACAGAACACACTACCAGCCAGTTCCAAACATGCAAAGTAGACGGGATTGTAAAGAGGGAAGAGAATAGGAGAAAACGGCTGGGTTTCTGTACAGCACTTCGAGATATTAGCTGATGTACGAAGGGCTATATAAAATAAAAAATAAACTTGATTGAAAACACTTTAAAATAAACGCTTAGATCGTTTTTTATTTTGTTCATGTGTAAAATATGTTTTATTTACCATCTTTGTATGAAAGGATTTTTGGTAATAATTATGTTTTGCCAAATTCTCTCCTTCTAGTTTAGCTTACTTTAGCCTTTTGATTATTTAAATTATAACTCAGTGACATCTTTTCAAAGTTTTAAATGCATGTTTTTTTATAAGGTTTAAAAATTTGCAGCTTAAAAAGATTGGGAACATATAACCAAATCATTTAATAACAAAAATAAATACTGGTAGTAAAAATATATTAAATTGTTTAGTTTCCACATATACAGTGCATTCGGAATGTTTTCAGGCCACTTGACTTGTTCCACATTTTGTTATGTTACAGCCTTATTCTAAAATGTATTAAATAGTTTTTTCCCCTCACAAATCTACACAATACCCCATAATGACAAAGCAAAAACAGGTTTTTAGAAATCTTTGCAAAATACTCCTTACTCGGTACTTTGTTGAAGCACATTTTTGGGTATGACGCTACAAGCTTGGCACAACTTTATTTGGAGAGTTTATCCCTTACTTCTTTGCACATCCTCTCAAGCTCTGCCAAGTTGGATGGGGAGCGTTGCTGCACAGCTATTTTCAGGTCTTCCCAGAGAGGTTCGATCGGGTTCATGTCCGGGGTCTGGCTGGGTCACTCAAGGACATTCAGAGACTTGTCCCGAAGCCACTCCTGRGTTGTATTGGCTGTGAGTTTAGGGTCATTGTCCTTTTGGAAGGTGAACCTTCACCCCCATTCTGAGTTACTGATCACTCTGGAGCAGATTTTCATCAAGTATCTCTCTGTACTTTGCTCTGTTCATCTTTGCCTCGATCCTGACTAGTCTCCCAGTCCATGCCGCTGAAAAACATCCCCACAACATGATGCTGCCACCACCATGCTTCACCGTAGGGATTGTGCCAGGTTTCCTCCAGACGTGACATTTGGCATTCAGGCCAAATAGTTATATCTTGGTTTCATCAGACCAGACAATTTTGTTTCTCATTGTCTGAGAGTCTTTAGGGACCTTTAGGCAAACTCCAAGCGGGCTGTCATATGCTTTTCACTGAGGAGTGGCTTCTGTCTGGCCACTCTACAATAAAGGCCRGATTGGTGGAATGCTGCAGAGATGGTTGTCCTTCTGGAAGGTTCTCCCATCTCCACAGAGTAACTCTAGAGCTCTGTTAGATTGACAATCGGGTTCTTGGTCACCTCCCTGACCAAGGCCATGCTCCCCCGATTGCTCAGTTTGGCCGGGCGGCAAGCTGTATGAAGAGTCTTGGTGGGTCCAAACATCTTCCATTTAAAAATGATGGAGGCCACTGTGTTCTTGGGGAACTGCAATGCTGCAGAAATGTTTTGGTACCCTTCCCCAGATCTGTGCCTCAACACAATCCTGTCTCGGAGCTCTACAGACAATTCCTTCGAGTTCATGGCTTGTTTTTTGCTCTGACATGCACTGTCAACTGTGGGACCTTATAGACACAATACTGTCTGTCTGTCTGTCTGTCTGTTTGTCTGTCCCATAGAGACACCATACTGGGACCTTATTTCCGAATCACATCCAATCAATTGAATTTACCACAGGTGGACTCCAATCAAATTGTAGAAACATATCAATGYTAATCAATGGAAACAGGATGCACCTGAGCTCAATTTCAAGTCTCATAGCAAAGGGTCTGAATACTTATGTTAATAAGGTACTGTTTTTTAAAATGTTTTATACATTTTCAAACATTTCTAAAGTCTGTTTTTGGTTTGTCAATATGGGGTATTGTGTGTAGATTGCTGAGGATTAAAAAAAATCAGTTTAGAATAAGGCTGTAATGTAACAAAATGTGGAAAAAGTCAAGGGTTCTGAATACTTTCTGAATGCACTGTGTAAATGTGTGTGTATATATAAACATTATAGCCTATTATGTTTATTTGTGTGTTTATGTGTATGTATTTGTGTGTAGAGCAGGCTGGAGAAGTCTGGAGCAGGCTGGAGCAGGCTGGAGAAGTCTGGAGCAGGCTGGAGCAGGCTAGAGCAGGCTGGAGAAGGCTAGAGCAGGATGGGGCAGGCTAGA
>NW_019943047.1:207181-263841 GCF_002910315.2 Salvelinus sp. IW2-2015 | reverse complement strand
TAGAGCAGGCTGGAGCAGCCTAGAGAGGCTTAGGAAGCAGGATGGGGAGGCTGTAGAGCAGATGGGCAGGCATAAGAGCAGGCTGCAGCAGGAAATGGGCAGGTAGGAGCAGGCTGGAGCAGGCTAGAGCAGGATGGGGCAGGCTGGAGCAGGCTAGAGCAGGCTGGAGCAGTTGGAAAAGTATAGAGCAGGCTGGAGAAGGCTGGAGAAGTATAGAGCATGGCTGGAGCAGGCTGGGAAATGATAGAGCAGGCTGGAACAGGCTGGAGCAGGCTGGGCTGGTGGAGCTGTGTGTTTGTTCCCTGTGCCCTGCTCGGTAACTGTGCTGGTGGAGCCACAGGCTCGCTCTCACTGTCCCTGCCCAGGCAAGCCTGCCAAGGGCACCAGTCAGTCCTGGGAGCAGCAGCCCCGCCACATGGCTGTCCGAACGAGGTCTGTTCCTCCCCTCCAGGCCTGCCTATCTGCCTGTGGCTCTGAAACAGAGGGGAACCCAACTGGCTCTGTGTGGATTAATCTCATCCCCGCTTGCACCCGAGCTGCTCTGCTACAGTCCCAGCCACTCCCTGCACACACACATACGTATGTACACACACACACACACACACACACACACACACACACACACACACACACACACACACACACACACACACACACACACACGCTACAGCTCATACTCTGAACGGTCTCTTTTGACCTGATATGAATCTCAATAGCCTTATGGTGTTCAGACAGCTCCAACATAACAGTTTCTTCTGGCCTTAGGTGATAAAACTGCATTAAACTAGTTTCTCTCTTTTGGTTTAATGAGGGGATGAATATTCCATCTGGTGTGCATGGTAACGTTCCTTCCCAGGTTTTTCCTTGGTAATCCTTGGTTATCCCTCCAGCATTATGTTCAAACCCATCTATAATTCTTCTGTGGTTGTACCACTGTTTCTCTGTGCTGCTGATCTCCATACAGCCGGTTGTACATCTTGATAAGCTCAATACGCATGATTACCAGGAGTTTGCTTCCTTTGTTATTTAGTTWAATAATTCTCAGCTTTCTGGGATTACATGTAGTGTACAAACTCCCAGTAACTTGGTTCAGTCTTTTAGTCTTTTAAAGTTCAGTCTTACTGAGTTCTTAGTGATTAGGGCCTGTTTTCATAAAATGTATCAGAGTGGGACTGCTGATCTAGGATCAGGTTCTCCCTGTCTTCTTCAATAGTSTAAATGGCAAAACTGATCCTTGATCAGCACTCCTACTCTGAAACGCTATATGAATACAGGCCCAAAAATGCAGAATATTTTTGGGAGGTTTTCCTGTTGTCTTGGTTGATGTTTTGTGGGTAGGACATCTGTTAGATGCCTCTCCTGTAACRAGAGAGAGTTGTGTGTCAGAGGAGAGACGTCCAGGTTCTGCTTCCCATTACAGTTTTTTTTACAATCGCTAGGATCCATTTCTCAATACTTAGGTCACTTTTTCAAAACTCTTCACACAGTTCTCAACTAACTTTCATGCTTGGCCCAGCAGTTCATTTCACGTTCAAAATGCCCTAAAACTACCAAAACACTTCATACATGTCTCAAATCAACTCGTTCTTCCATAACACTAGCAAAGGTTGTCACCCAACAAYCACACGTTGTCACTCATAAAACAATGACCTAAACAACACTAACAACAGGTAGCATTACACAATGTTTTCTCTACAAAACAAGAATGACACCTCTCTACTGTTTAGAATTTACTGCAGTATATGTTACAGGAATGTATCAGACATGATGCAATATGCTTCAATATGTTTTATGTCATTTTATGGCATTGAGTGATTCCAAAATACAATAATTTGTATATACACCATCTACCGATACAGATACAGTAGCAATGCTAGTCAACCCTGTCTTCTGCATTTGGCCACAGGTTCTCATCCACGTCTCATCTTATGTCCTCTTGGGCAATACACCTAGGAAAGAATATTTTGGCATGTCTGGTCCATCCCTGGCAATCTTCTGCAGATATGTCCAGGCATCCAGCATTCATGGTGGTCATAAAACCTTCCACCTCCATGAGGAACATAATTCCTCTATGGGGTTGAGGAATAGAGAGTAAGGAAGGAGGAAAAGTGACATCATCCTGGGATGGGCTGCAAACCACTCTGTGACTGCACGGGAGTGGTGAAATGACACATTGTCCCATACAATTACAAACGTTGGKCGATTTCGCCTCACTGCAACCCTTTCCTCACCTGGCACAACCCTTCCATAGAGGTCATCCAGGAATGAAATGAGARSCTCMGTGTTGTATGGCCCAATTAGCYGTTTGTGTAACAGCAATCCATCAGAGGATATTGCTGCACACATTGTGATGTTGGCACCRCTCTGGCCCGGGACATCCACTGTGGCTCTTTTCCCAATCACATTCCTTCCTTGCCACCGTGTTTTGGCCAAGTTGAAACCAGCCTCATCCACAAAGATGAATAAGTGGGGTGTTTGCCTGGCTTCAATCTCCATGACTCCATGACTCAAAAACAATTACAATTACACACAAGTAGGTTTGGAGGCTTTGCTCAATTTACTTCTGTAATGTGCAGTTCAGTCAGATGCCCTTGCAGAATGCACATCTTACCTGTTGTTCTGCCGGAAATTTCTCAGAATAGATGCCACTGTTGAGCGTTGCAGATCTGGCTGCACTCTCAGACCAGCCCCTCTCATTGATAGACCATGATTTATTACATGATCAGTTATAGCAGCCCTAATCTCATCTGAGACTACAGCTCTTGATCTTCCTCTCAGTCTTCTTCCACCACGCATACATACTCCTCTCCCTCTTCCTCTCCCAGCCACTCTTCTTCCTCTGTCAGCCACTTCTCTATCTCTGGCTGGGTCCATGTTTACATTACAGTACAGCATTATTCCTAAGATGTCCCCTTCTGTATAGATGGTAATGTAATTGAAAGACTAACACCTGGGTAGGTGTTCAGCTACAATGGGAATCAGCTGTGGTTGGTCTAATTGTTTTGATAGTATTTCATTTGTTAGATTTGGAATATATTTCAATACGGTATTATTGTAGAAATGTAGCAAATTTATGTCTTATTCAATTTTGTGTTATTTTAGGTTTTGAACTTAAGTTTAACAGTTTGGAAAGAGTATGTAAACATGTGTAAATTGGCCTGTAGGTACATAGAGTTTTGGTGGTGGTTGTGTCTGAGTGAGAAAAGAGTTCATGAAAATTGAAAGATGTAGTCATTGAATGCATTTCGTGCCAAAGCAATGAAAAATGATCCACAGTTTAGCCCACACAGACTGCTGTTGTGCTCACTGTGTGAAGAGTTTGAAAAAGTGACCTAAGTATTGAGAAATGGGTCCTAGCGATTGTAAAAAACGGTCAAATAACAGATGAGACATTATTATTCTGGAGATTCAGAGGATATGCTGAACTGGCCTTTCTCTAGCACAGCTTGTCATTAGGTAGACATTTCCTCAGCAACGGTCTGAAATAGAGCCTGTCCTCCCTCCATTTCTCTTCCTCCCTTGCGGCAGTGGCGGCAGGTAGCCTAGTGGTTATTGGGCTAGTAACTGAAAAATGTAAAAATTCAACTAGATGAACGGCAGCATACCTGAGAGGATGAAAGAGAAGCTCAGATAGAAGGCTTTGATTCAGACGTGGCTCCTCTGGCACCATGCTTCCAGTAGCCAGGCATCCACCTCTCTTTCTGGTGAGGCTGCCCTTGAACCATGTATCATGATGGCGAGGCCCTCTATGTCCATCCAGGAGCGTTTCCTGTCTGCCCGTACCAGGTAGGGCCACCAGGGACACCCACTTGGCTTGGCCAACAGGGGCATCTGTGGCTCACAGGAGCAGAGTGACAGCCATCGCAGAGTCTATGTAATGATGCCACTGCATGATGTAACCCTGTAGCATGGAATAGGCTTTTGTGTTAGTCATAGTTAACCAACTGGATCTGGAGACGGAAACTCACGAGGGTCAAATGTCCACCAGCTCCTTTGTTAACCGACTTTTCATCAGAAGTTCCTCTGAACTGCAATGTTGAATAGCGGAGTGAGTGATGTGTGTCTGTCTGTCCCATAGAGACACCATACTGTCTGTCCCGTTGAGACACAATACTGTCTGTCTGTCTGTTTGTCCCATAGAAACACCTTGCTGTCTGTCCGATAGAGACACCATAATGTCTGTCTGTCCCATAAATACACAATACTGTCTGTCTGTCCCATAAAGACACCTTACTGTCTGTCTGTCCCATAAAGACACAATACTGTCTGTCTGTCTGTTTGTCTGTCCCATAGAGACACAATACTGTCTGTCTGTCTGTTTGTCTGTCCCATAGAGACACCTTACTGTCTGTCTGTCTGTCTGTGTTACGGTTGTGTGGAGAGACGGACCAAGGCGCAGCGTGATTAAAGTTCCACATATTTATTTATGCGAATCTTCCAAACAAAAAAGAAACAAACAACGAACCGTGACATCAGAGGTGCCACATGCACTAACTCAAAACAATATCCCACAAAACACAGGTGGGAAAAAGGCTACCTAAATATGATCCCCAATTAGAGGCAACGATTACCACCTCTAATTGGGAACCATACGAAGCACACCAATATAGAAATAAATATACTAGATCACACCCCTAGTCACGCCCTGGACCTACTACACCATAGAGAACCAAGGGCTCTCTATGGTCAGGGCGTGACAGTCTGTCTGTTGTCTGTCCCATAGAGACACCTTACGTCTGTCCATAAGAGACGCCATACTGTCTGTCTGTCCCATAGAGACACCTTTACTGTCTGTCCAATAGAGACGCCATTCTGTCTGTCTGTCCCATAAAGACACCTTAGCTGTCTCCCATAGAGACACCATACCGTCTGTTTCATTGAGAACAATGACTATGACAGGCGGTGGACTGGTGGGGTCTGGGCGTGGTCATGTATGACATGAGTTGCGGTCGGCTGCCCTTCTACAACCAGGACCACGAGAAGCTGTTTGAGCTAATCCTCATGGAGGACATCAAGATCCCCCGCACGCTGTTGTAATGACTGTAATGTTATGATAAGAAGGTATTGCCTGCACTGTTACAATTTTATATTTTTTAATCACCTTTATTACCTAAGCAGGTAGGCAAATTGAGAACACTTTCTCATTTACAATTGCGACCTGCCCAAGAATAAGCAAAGCAGTTCGACACATACAACAACACATAGTTACACATGAGTAAAACAAACATACAGTCAATAATACAGTAAAAAAAGTCTATATACAATATGAGCAATAGTGAGAATAAGGGAGTGAAGGCAAACAAAATATAATATAAATAAAAATATATAAAAAGGCCATGGTGGCGAAAGTAAATAACAATATAGCAACTAAAAAAAAAGTAGAGCATAGAGATAGTTAGAGATAGAAAAAGTAAGAGATAAGAAATAATGGTAAAGGACAAATAAATACATAAATACAGCAGGGTAAAGAGGTAGTTGTTTGGGCAAATTATTAGATGGCTATACAGGTGCAGAATCTATGACGCTCTGACAGCGTGCTTAAAGCTAGTGAGGGAGATATAGTGTTCCAGTTTCAGAGATTTTTGGTAGTTCGTTCCAGTCATTGGCAGCAGAGAACTGGAAGGAGAGCGGCCAAAGGACAATTGGTTTTGGGGGTGACCAGAGAGATATACCTGCTGGAAGCGCGTGCTACAGGTAGGTGGCTGCATCGTGACCAGCGAGCTGAGATAAGGGGGGACGTTTTTACCTAGCAGGGTCTTGTAGATGAACCTGGAGCCATGGTTTGGCGACGAGTATGAAGCGAGGGCCAGCCAACGAGAGTGTACAGGTCGCAGTGGTGGGTAATATATGGGGCTTTGGTGACAAAAGCGATGCACTGTGATAGACTGCATCCCAATTTATTGAGATAGGGTTTTGGAGGCTATTTTGTAAATGACATCACCAGAAGTCGAGGATTGGTAGGATGGTCAGTTTTACAAGGGTATGTTGGCAGCATGAGTGAAGGATGCTTTGTTGCGGAATAGGAAGCCAACTAGATTTAACTTGATTGGAGATGTTTGATGTGAGTCTGGAAGGAGAGTAACAGTCTAACCAGACACCTAAGGTATTTGTAGTTGTCCACATATTCTAAGTCAGAGCCGTCCAGAGTAGTGATGTTGGACAGGCGGGCAGGTGGAGGCAGCGATCGGTTGAAGAGCATGCATTTAGTTTTACTTGTATTTAAGAGCAAWTGGAGGCCACGGAAGGAGAGTTGTATGGCATTGAAGCTCGCCTGGAGGGTTGTTAACACAGTGTCAAAAGAAGGGCCAGAAGTATACAGAATAGTGTCGTCTGCATAGAGATGGATCAGAGAATCACCAGCAGCAAGAGCGACATCATTGATGTATACAGAGAAGAGAGTCGGTCCAAGAATTGAACCCTGTGGCACCCCCATAGAGACTGCCAGAGGATGTGGTGATTGACAGAGTCAAAAGCCTTGGCCAGGTCAATGAATACGGCTGCACAGTATTGTTTCCTATCGATGGCGGTTAAGATATCGTTTATGACCTTGAGCGTGGCTGAGGTGCACCCATGACCAGCTCTGAAACCAGATTGCATAGCGGAGAAGGTATGGTGGGATTCGAAATGGTCGGTAATCTGTTTGTTGACTTGGCTTTCGAAGACCTTAGAAAGGCAGGGTAGGATAGATATAGGTCTGTAGCTGTTAGGGTCAAGAGTGTCTCCCCCTTTGAAGAGGGGGATAACCGCAGCTGCTTTCCAATCTTTGGGAATCTCAGACGACACAAAAGAGAGGTTGAAAAGGCTAGTAATAGGGGTGGCAACAATTTCAGCAGATAGTTTTAGAAAGAAAGGGTCCAGATTAGGTCATGCCTGCAATGCAAGTTCTATCATATGTACACATTCATATTGTAGAATAATTTTGAAAGTCCTATAGGAAGTTCTACAGGAAGTCCTGCAGGAAGTCCTAAATTAAGTCTTACAGGAAGTCCTACAGGAAGTTCTACATGACTCCTGCCCTTTGCCTCTCACCTGTATGCATCCCTGATCATAGTTTAATAACTCACTGTCTAGTTAGAGGAAAGTTGTCCTTGCTCTTTCAGTGCTTTACCATCAATACACAGTACATACCTAAGGGGGAGGTAAAATGCGTTGTGGGAGGTGCACACTCGTGGCCTCCAGATCTGCCTGTGTGCTGCGACGCCTCTGTGACACAAGTACTGTGTGTTTCTCTCCCCTCCTACCTAGCTGATATCGCCCTTCAAACCTCAGGTGGCGTCAGAAGCAGATACCAGGTTTTTCGACAAAGAATTCACGGCACAGAGAATTACAATAACTTCTCCTGAAAAATGTGAGTGAAACATATTGTTCTTTGTTGCTAATGTTTAAAAGGTATTGACACTGTCACGGCACCTTTCTCAGGCTATGTTAGATGTGCAAGTGGTGTCACAATGTTGTTCCATATATTAGGCGATCACTTTAGTCTTATTTTGGGGGTAGATTCTATCAGATTTGCGCGAGCCGACAACCGCATAGTGGTTGTTTGGGCGGTGTCTAAAGTGGAACTGCGTTAGAGCTGTCAAATCCACAAGTGGCTCTCGGCATTATACCTGAAGTGGACATTGCCATTGGCTGCATTAATAGAAATCCCATGCAGCCTTGTTTACAAGTTTGAACACTGGAATGTGAGATGTAATCTACACCTCGATTAGGCTGATAAAAATTATCATTCCTTTGTTTAATGATTTTCAATTTGAGTCATTATTTCTATATAGCCTACACTTTCTCTTTCAGAACTTCTAAGGCTAGTGAGACGGATGTGGCTTCATGACAATGATCAAAAGAGCAGCTGCTCACCGATTTGACAGTTCCAATGCAGTTCCACCCCCGACACCAGCAAAACATCAGCCATGCAGGTGTCAGCTATTGCCGGTTAATGCTTGATATATTTGAATCTAGGCTTTAACAGCATATTAAAGACAGCATATTAAAGCAACAGCATATTAAAGAGTTCTATCAGTACTAAGGTAGTATTATTAAACATTTCCCGTAAGACTTCTACATTTCATGGACCTCTAACCTGGGACGTCTCAGTGGTATTAAAACCTCTAAGTTCTCTTATCCGCATATTTAAGAGCTGTATACATTTCAACTCCCTTTCCAACTAGTATGAAGCAACTGTCATCTTCCACCATCTGGCCATTCCTTTAATACATGTAAACACATGATAATGGCGCAGAACAAGCTTCTTTTTATTACATTTTAATTGCATAATAACACACTGCACGTTTAGGCCTTTTTCCTTACCTCTGCTTCCCTAGAACAAGAAACAAAAGAATGAGTACTTACAAAGTCAATATATTCATTGGCTTTAAGGTTTTAAAGTCAAGAGTTTTGAAGAATAGGCGTAGATGGATAATAGCTATTAAACTTACTGAAGTAATGAGTATTAGAAGCCCCGTTTATACCTGGTGCTAATATGCTTCATTTGTCCTGATCTTGTCCACATTCTGATTGTGCCAATATTACCCAATACTACCTCCGGAGGTTGTCAGACACACATTGTGTCTGGATATCTTACAAGTGTGGACGGATCTAGACAGAAACAATTTAAATCAAAATCATTGATGGGTCGCACCATTGACTTATGGCCTCAATATGTGGCTTAAATATTATTTTGAAAGGATATCTATCAAATAATTTACATAGAGGGAGGGACCAGGAAATCTGGTCACAATGCAGACACAGTGGACCGATGCGAAACACATTTTAATACCGTGTGTAGACATTTCTGAAAATGTGGGGACAATCAGAATGTGGACAAGATCAGGATAAAGGATACATGTTAGAACCAGGTATAAACAGGGCTATAGACTCAAGGACCAATGTTCCCTAGTTAGATAGAGTGTCGACTGTGTGTCTGGTCACACTGTATAACTTACTGTTGTGGCTGACTACGTTGGGATCTTGTAAAACAGCCCACTTTGCTTTGTTAACATTATGGTGTTGTATTACCCTTTACCATAGCTAATAGTCAATGATCAATTATTTTTGTTGGTCATACTTGTATTCCAGTGTACCACATAGTCAGCATAGGAATCTTATAGTGATAGCCACCCATCTACTCTGATGACTGACATAATTTGATTTATTATAAAAGTGTACAACATTTAGTAACTTGAGCTCTGTGGATGAAGAGTCATAGTATTCAGTGGTACGTAACACACCATTCTGTATAACTCTATGGTGAGGCCTGTCCACCAGTCATAAGTTAGCTTTGATTTAGCATCAATGATCTAGGATTCTCCATTGAAAAGACAAGCAGAGTATTTTGGTTTCCTGGTTACGTTCAAGTTCCATTTCAGATGTTTGATTGCAATATTATTTAGGTTCAGTGTTCAGTACATTCCACCGGTGGTTTGAAAAGCATGGAGCACATAGCCTATCATGCTAATGTCAGAGCAGAAGCCAAACTATATATTGTAGAGACTTATCCTGTCTGGGAAGGTATGAGTTGACTAGAAGAGTTTGAGACTGAATGTAGTGATGTGAACCAGAAAGACCAAAGCAGGTGCAGTAACATTGATAAGGTTATTTATTACACATTCCCAAAGGATGAATGATTTGTCTTATACTCATTGTAGTTGGCAGGATTCAATAAGAGGGAAGAAGAGTAACTTCAGCAAGAGGGAAGTATATTGTGTACAGTGTGAGTACAGTATACTGTACATTACTAATTCAGAAAGGCTGTGGTATGGTTTTGACAGTAGGAGTAGTAGTAGAGTAGTTGTAGAACTAATACCATGGTGAAGCAGGGTGCATGGAACAGGTATGGTTTTGAGATTCTATTGCAAACTGAGCTGTGGTGGATCTTGATGTTCAGTTGTCAGAAGAGAAATATGGGATAGCAAGATACAGTGCATTGCAAACGTATTCACCCCCTTGGCATTTTTCCTATTTTGTTACATTACTAACTGTAATTTAAATGGATTTTTATTTGGAATTCATGTAATGGACATACACAAAATAGTCCAAATTGGTGAAGTGAAATGAAAAAAATTACTTATTTCAAATAATTCAAAAAAAAGAAAGGTAGTGCATGCATATGTATACAGCCCCTTTGCTATGAAGCCCCTAAATACGATCTGGTGCAACCAATTACCTTCAGAAGTCATACATTTGGTTAAATAAAGTCCACCTGTGTGCAATCTAAGTGTCACATGATCTTTCACATGATCTCAGTATGTATACACCTGTTCTGAAAGGCTCCAGAGTCTGCAACACCACTAAGCAAGAGGCACCACCAAGCAAGTGGCACTATGAAGACCAAGGAGCTCTCCAAACAGGTCAGGGACAAAGTTGTGGAGAAGTACAGATCAGGTTTGGGTTATAAAAAAAATTCTGAAACTTTGAACATCCCACAGTGCACCATTAAATCCATTATTTAAAAAATTGAAAGAATATGGCACCACAACAAATCTGCCAAGAGAAGGCCGCCCACCAAAACTCACAGACCAGGCAAGGAGGGCATTAATCGGAGAGGCAACAAAGAGACCAAAGATAACCTAGAAGGAGCTGCAAAACTCCAGTATCTGTCCATAGGACCACTTTAAGCCGTATACTAAAAATAAGCAAACATGTTTGGTGTTCGCCAAAAGGCATGTGGGAGACTCCCCAAACATATGGAAGAAGGTACTCTGGTCAGATGAGACTAAAATTTAGCTTTTTGGCCATCAAGGAAAATGCTATGTCTGGCGCAATCACAACACCTCTCATCACCCCGAGAATACCATCCCTACAGTGAAGCAAAGTGGTGGCAGCATCATGCTGTGTCGATGTTTTTCTGGGAAACTGGTCAGAATTGAAGGAATGATGGATGGCGCTAAATACAGGGAAATTCTTGAGGGAAACCTGTTTCAGTCTTCCAGAGATTTGAGACTGGGACGGAGGTTCATCTTCCAGCCGGACAATGACCCTAAGCGTACTGCTAAAGCAACACTCGAGTGGTTTAAGGGTTAACATTTAAATGTCTTGGAATGGCCTAGTCAAAGGTAAGACCTCAATCCAATTGAGAATCTGTGGTATGACTCAAAGATGTGCTGTACACAAGCGGAACCCATCCAACTTGAAGGAGCTGGAGCAGTTCTGCCTTGAAGAATGGGCATAAATCTCAGTGGCTAGATGTGCCAAGCTTATAGAGACATACCCCAAGAGACTTGCATCTGTAATTGCTGCAAAAGGTGGCTCTACAAAGTATTGAATTTGGGGGGTGAATAGTTATGCACGCTCAAGTTTTTTTTCTTGGTCTTATTTCTTGTTTATTTCACAATAAAAAAATGTTTTGCATCTTCAAAGTGGTAGGCATGTTGTGTAAATCAAATGATACAAACCCACCTAAAAATCTATTTTAATTCAAGGTTGTAAGGCAACAAAATAGGAAAAATGCCAAGGGGCGGTGAATACTTTCGCAAGCCACTGTACATATTATTTGTCTTAACAGTTAATTGTTCATGACTGGCTGTTGGCCTATTGCTTTATTGATATGGCCAATAATGCAGAACAGAAGAATAATGTGGAGAGAAACTGCAAACTGAACAACTGTGATCACTAACCCCTAAGCTCTGGTCTGAGAAAGTTTTGGTTCAGTTCTTTGTCTTTCAGCCTACTTGGTTCAGTTCTCTTTGTCTTTCAGTCTGCTTGGTTCAGTTTTCGCTTTGTCTGTCAGTATGCTTGGTTTAGTTTTCTCTTTGTCTTTCAGTCTGCTTGGTTTAGTTTTCTCTTTGTCTGTCAGTATGCTTGGTTCAGTTTTTATTTTCTTCTGTTTTTCTGTTTGGTTCAGTTATCGCTTTGTCTTTCAATCTGCTTGGTTCAGTATTCTATTTGTCTTTCAAGATGCATTCCTTTTTTGTTTTTGCTTGTCTGTGTGTTATGACTGAAGAAAAAAACACCATATATGAAAACCTTGATTAATATAGGCTTTTATGGCTTACAATGTGATTTTAAATTTAATATGGTTGAGTTTGTTTATTCTCATTTTTTGGGCTGTCATGATGTTCTGATTGTGAACAAGGGAGAGGCAGGGGGGAGTTACGGCACGGTCTCGCTCTCCTTTTCGGCTTTACTATTATGTTTTCTCTGCACATTTTTTCACACAAAGAACTAAAATATTGCATAATTGTTTCAGATGCTCGATTAGGTTCTGGGGGAGATGTAAGAGAAAATATACTAATGGGGCTAGCTAAGGGCTGGATTCAATCTGCATCGTAGAAGTATCACGGAAGATCCATGTTAGAGCTTGGTTGAAATTTAAACGCAATGTTCCTGTGTTCGCGGAAATTGCATTCATAGTAAATGCTGCATATGTCATCTCAATCGGAAATTACCTTTAAATTTGAAAGCGGATCTTCCACGATACTTCCGCAATACGGATTAAATCCAGATCTGTCTCCACCCCCCCTAAACGGACACTGTCAGGCAAAGCATGGGCTAAATGTCCTCTCTCCTTTCGAAATTCAAAATATGCGAGCACCTGCAAAATCATGGTTCATTCAAATGATCATTGATGAAAATATCTCTGTCTGTTGACATACGGTGCGATACCATCCTATGTTACGTGCATCTGTCCACGAGAGATTACTGTTGCACTGCTTCAGACAAAGAAGACTTCACATTTCGCTTGACTGGACTGTGTGATATACAGTACTTACTTCCATTTTATCCATATGATATTACTTATATGAATATGCACTTGTAAAAAAGGAGTAGTCTGTTTTTATAAGGACATGTTAGAGAAGAGCGGAGAGGATTTCAAAGGGGAAGCTATTTGGCATGCAGAGGTCCTTTTTGACATTACAGTGCACTCTACCCAAGGGCAACTGGCCATTGGCAGTACGGGCCAAAACGATCATACGCTTTTTTGATTCCATCCAAACATCTGCTTTGAACCCATGGCAGCACATTCATGCTCCTGTTTTATATGATAAGAGAACTGAAAATACCTCCTGCTTACAAAAGCAATGTAAGGAAGATAATTACTGGAAAGCACAGTCCCCTCATGCGGTCCATGCTTAATTTTGTTTTATAAAATTGTAATAATTAAGTGTCACTGTGTGACAATGACAAGGCCAGGAGAGGCTGCAAGAAGAGGCTGCCAGGAGACACAACCTCAGCTGAATGACTGATGAGGTCTTACCTGCTACTGGAGCACTCTGAGAGAGCTCAGTTCAACAGGAAGGTTTGACCTCGGCAGTGGCACTCAGTCGCAACACTTAGGCCTAGATTAAATTCTTAGTGCTGAAGATCGACGCAGTAGCGCGATTAAAATGTAAAGGTAATTTCCGATTGAGCTGACATATGCAGCATTTACCGTGAATGCAGTCTCTGCAAATGCGGGAACATTGCCATTAAATTTTAATCGCTTTACAGCTTGGATCTTCAGCTCTACAGATTGAATATAGTCCTTAGAATGATTAAATGTAGAACTAGCAGATGGAAAAATTTAGCTATGTGTGTGAAGGATATGTATAAACTCTACCTAGGAAACCCAAATGTTTGCCCTACCAAGATGTTTAGTTCCACTGGATGAAGCATTTTAGTGCTGTTGGCAATGTTCAGGGTCAAAGGTCAGGAGAAGTGTGCTGCAGCCCACCATGCGGTGAGTTGTGTGATATCCTCGACTCTGTGAGTTCTATCCTTACTAACTGCAGGGTCTACACATAATCTATTTACACCTTTGCTGCTACTGTTTGTATTGTATACAACATATTTTATCTTGCTCCGGGTAGTGTATAATGAACGAGCATGAATTGTAAAATCGCTGTTAGATGAAAACCTCTCATTTCCAAAACAGAAAGTTTTCAGGAAATGGAAAAACTGGCATATTTTTGCAATTAAAGATCATACAATTATGAAACTTCAGAAGTTATGTTGAATACATTTTCTTGATCCTAGAGTAATGCAATATTCAGAGTATATTGAGGGGTTACTGCTTTCAATACATTTAATCAAAATGCAAATAAATGAAAACTAGGTTTTCATCTGACAGCGATGTAACAATAACTTTAAATGAATGTCCATTAGGGCTAGGAATTGCCAGGGACCTCACACTATGATATTAGCACAATATTTTGGTGCCAATATGATATGTATTGCAATTCTCACAATTCATTGTATTGTGTATTGCGATTCGATACTGTGATTTTTTTTTGTTGAGATTTGATATTCCAAACATATTGCTCACCATATGTCTGCTGCAGAGGGACAGGAGAGTTTTGATTAGTCATGGAAATTAAAGTTGTGAAAACAAATTGGTTCCATATTTAAAAAGACGATGGAGAACAAGCTTTGAAGGAAAATAAATGGGGTTTTGGTGCAGTTTTTGCGATATTGTCCAAACGATCCGATATATCATCAAAAATAATATCCTCAAATGTAACTGTATCGATTTCCCCCCCCCCCCATCTTTAATGTCCATGTAGCCTTAGTTTGTGACAGTTTCTAGACTTGCTAGCTCTGTCATTACATCCATGCTTAGATGGTTAAGGACTTCAAGGCCGAAGTACAGAAAACAGAAAAGTTGTAGTACTGTATGTCATGTTAAAGAATACATAAAAAGCTGTGAATAGGACCCATAAGGATGTGACATTATATGGTCTGCAAGAAAGTGTTTTTGGACACTGTACATCCTTAGTATTTTTACAGGCAAATGTATATGATAGGGATGCTTCTTATTTTCCTTCTTACAGAGCTTAAATAAAGCACCTTGTCTTTGTACTTCTGACTTCCTCTGTTCTGACTACTCATCATACTGAATTTCTCAATAAGAAAAATATATAGTTTCATCAATCAACTCAATAGCTCATTTCAAATCAAGCAATATTTAGAACATTGCATGTAAATATGTATTGAAATTTAAGTGATGTTTATAAAATATTGAAATGACATTTTACAACATATTTTATTTTATCAAAACCTCTATATAAAAACATTACAAACACTACATATTTTATGAACAATACAAAAACAAGTGTCAAATCAGTAGTGTTAAATGCTAAATTTCTCTATAGAAATATATAAACCCTCATTAACCTAAACACACACAATACATTAGTAGATGCATCAGTCTCTTCTAGTCAAGTCACTAAAGATGGAATATCATAACTGAATGAGTCATGTACCCTATTTCTACAGTAGGAGCAACATCATTATAAGGAATGTGCTTCAGTCAAGATGAGGAGGAAATCTGATAAGGACAAGGTGTCAGGTCTCCTAGCAACACCAGGTAACTGGGGAAAGAAACAAAGAGGAAATTAGAGATCAAAACATACCTGGACACATGACTTGAGTCTCTACACCACAGGTGTCAAACTCATTCCATGGGGGGCCGAGTGTCTGCGGGTTTTCGCTCCTCCCTTGTACTTGATTGATGAATTAACATCACTAATTAGTTAGGAACTCCCCACACCTGGTTGTCTAGGGCTTTATTGAAAGGAAAAACCAAAAACCTGCAGACACTAGGCCCTCCGTGGAATGAGTTTGACACCCCTGCGTCTACACAATACTAGAGTCTCTACACAATACTTGAGTCTCTACACAATACTAGAGTATCTACACAATACTAGAGTTAATCTTACAACAATAATAGAGTCTCTACACAATACTAGAGCTCTACACATTACTAGAGTATCTACACAATACTGGAGTCTCTACACAATACTAGAGTATCTACACAATCTAGAGTATCTACACAATACTAGAGCATCAACACAATACTAGAGTCTCTACACAATACTAGAGTCTCTACACAATACTAGAGCTCTACACATTACTAGAGTATCTACACAATACTTGAGTCTATACACAATACTAGAGTCTCTACACAATACTAGAGCTCTACATTTACATTTTACATTTTAGTCATTTAGCAGACGCTCTTATCCAGAGCGACTTACAGTAGAGTGCATACATTTTATTACATTTTTTACATACTGAGACAAGGATATCCCTACCGGCCAAGAGCAGACGCTCTTATCCAGAGCGACTTACAGTAGAGTGCATACATTTTATTACATTTTTACATACTGAGACAAGGATCCCTACCCCTACCGGCCAAACCCTCCCTAACCCGGACGACGCTATGCAATTGTGCGTCGCCCCACGGATCTCCCGGTTGCGGCCGGCTGCGACAGAGCCTGGGCGCGTACCCAGAGACTCTGGTGGCGCAGCTAGCACTGCGATGCAGTGCCCTAGACCACTGCGCCACCCAGGAGATCACACATTACTACACATTACTAGAGTATCTACACAATACTAGAGTATATCACAATACTAGAGTATTACACAATACTAGAGTATCTACACAATACTAGAGTCTCTACACAATACTAGAGTCTCTACACAATACTAGAGTATCTACACAATAATAGAGTCGCTACACAATACTAGAGCTCTACACATTACTAAAGCATCTAACCAATACTAGAGTATCTACACAATACTAGAGTCTCTACACAATACTAGAGCTCTACACATTACTAGAGTATCTACACAATACTAGAGTCTCTACACAATACTAGAGTTCTACACAATACTAGAGTCATCTACACAATACTAGAGTCTCTACACAATACTAGAGTCTCTACACAATACTAGAGTATCTACACAAATAATAGAGTCTCTACACAATACTAGAGCTCTACACATTACTAGAGTATCTACACAATACTAGAGTATCTACACAATACTAGAGTCTCTACACAATACTAGAGTCTCTACACAATACTAGAGTATCTACACAATACTAGAGTATCTACACAATACTAGAGTCTCTACACAATACTAGAGTCCCTACACAATACTAGAGCTCTCACATTACTAGAGTATCTACACAATACTAGAGTATCTACAAAATACTAGAGTTCTACACAAATACTAGAGTCTCTACACAATACTAGAGTATCTACAACAATACTAGAGTATCTACACAATACTAGAGTCTCTACACAATACTAGACGTCTCTACACAATACTACTCTACACATTACTAAAGTATCTACACAATACTAGAGTATCTACACAATATTGAGTCTCTACACAATACTAGAGGCTCTACACAATACTAGAGCTCTACACAATACTAGAGCTCTACACAATACTAGAGTATCTACACAATACTAGAGTCTCTACACAATACTAGAGCTCTACACAGAGTATCTACACAATACTTGAGTCCTAACACAATACTAGAGTATCTACACAATACTAGAGTATGTACACAATACTAGAGTCTCTACACAATACTAGATATCTACACAATACTAGAGTATCTAAACAATACTAGAGTATCTACACAATACAGAGTATCTACACATAGAGTCCTACACATTACTAGAGTATCCACACAACACTTGAGTCTCTACACAATACTGGAGTCTCTACACAATACAGAGTTCTACACAATACTAGAGCTCTACACATTACTAGAGTATCTACACACTACTAGAGTCTCTACACAATACTAGTGTCTCTACACAATACTAGAGTCTCTACACACTACTAGAGTCTCTACACAATACTAGAGTTCTCTACACACTACTAGTAGAGTCTCTACACAATACTAGAGTCTCTACACACTACTAGAGTCCTCTACACAATACTAGAGTCTCTACACAATACTAGAGTCTCTACACCTACTAGAGTCTCTACACAATACTAGAGTCTCTACACACTACTAGAGTCTCTACACAATACTAGAGTCTCTACACACTACTAGAGTCTCTACACAATACTAAGAGTCTCTACACACTACTAGAGTCTCTACACAATACTAGAGTCTCTACACAATACTAGAGTCTCTACACACTACTAGAGTCTCTAACAAATACTAGAGTCTCTACACAATACTGAGTCTCTACACACTACTAGAGTCTCTACAACATACTAGAGTCTCTACACAATACTAGAGTCTCTACACAATACTAGAGTCTCTACACAATACTAGAGTCTCTAACACACTACTAGAGTCTCTACACAATACTAGTCTCTACACAATACTAGAGTCTCTACACACTACTAGAGTCTCTACACAATACTAGAGTCTCTACACAATACTAGAGTCTCTACACAATGCTAGTCTCTACACACTACTAGAGTCTCTACACAATACTAGTCTCTACACAATACTAGAGTCTCTACACAACTAGATCTACCACTACGAGTCTCTACACAATACTAGAGTCTCTACACAATGCTAGTCTCTACACCAGTGGTCACCAACCTTTTCTGAGTCAAGATCACTTTCTGAGTCTAAATGCATGCCGAGATCTACTGCTCTGATTTGTTATTAACATGACTTAAAAAAATGTAAGCCTACGCAACATGAACCAATTAAAAACAGTACTGTAGCAATGAGGTTTGTGCAGTAAGCTATAGGCCAAATACAGTATCACCACATACTGGCTCTGCGTGAATTTACCTGCCAATGAATGCATTGTTGTTCGGGAATTTCATATTTTTCTTTTTCAAAATGATGACACCTGTAATAGATCCATTGCTGTATTACTTGTGAGGCACAGCTGAGTGAGCATACATTTAAATAATTATATTTTTATTTTACTGGCTGATGGTGCCTGCATCTGATGGTCAGTCTCAGCGGAGGGAGAGAGCAGCAGACTAAGGGTCCGTCTCTCAACATCCCTTGCTCTCCCTTTCCTCCACTGACACTGACCAAAAAGGGACACCGTCTTCCAGCTGATGGCGAAACTCGCATTATTTCTGCCTCATGCACAAATTCATGTTGTTACTCCTATGAACAGAGAAAGTGAAATATTCCTCAAATATAAATGAAGACCCACGCCACTAATAACACCACAAGCGCTATAATTACACTTTCCTACTCATTCATTACTGCTGCACGTTGTAGCACTGAGTGGACATAGAAAGAACAAACATTTTATGGGTTATAAAAGTGGTGAATACAAAGTGTTGACAGTGCTGAGAAAGAACTTAAACATGAACTTACTCATATAAACAGCAGCTCTTTGCTGTATTTGTTTAGTTTCTCTCTAGTCATGGCTTTAAAAGTTTTGAAATCTCACAGTATCAATTTTGTCGTAGCTTTCTTTTATGCCTGCTACGTTACTGCAGACTCAGTCATCTGAGCAATATGATCGCATAGTGCACTATTTTTCCTCTCCAGGCCCACCGGGAAGGCAGGGTTTGTACTTTCAGACACATGACATGGCAACAGTTTGCCTACCCGGCGCGCAGGGCAGTTGAATTGGCTGCACCTACCACCAACAGCCCGAGACTAATAAAAATAGGCTTAATAAAAAAAAAGGCTTTATCGTTGTTTTTTTTTACAGAAATGTTTGGCGATCAACTAAAAATGCCTTGGAGATCGGCAAGTCGATCGCGATCGACCGATTGGTGACCACTGCTCTACACAATGATAGAGTCTCTTGACATGATTAGAGTTTCTACACATGACTAGAGTCTCGCCACATTACTAGTCTCTAAACATGACGAGAGTCTCTCCACATTACCAGAGTCTCTCCACCTTACCAGTCTCTCCACATTACCAGTGTCACACATGACTAGTCTCTACACGTTACGTTACATCGCCAAAGTCAAGGATCGGCAGGATAGTCAGTTTTACGAGGGTATGTTTGGCAGCATGAGCGTACGATGCTTTGTTGCAAAATAGGAAGCTGACTCTAGATTTAATTTTGGATTGGAGATGCTTAATGTGAGTCTGGAAGGAGAGTTTACAGTCTAACCAGACACCTAGGTATTTGTAGTTGTCCACATATTTTAAGTCAGAACCGTCTAGAGTAGTGATGCTGGACAGGCGGGCAGGTGCGGGCAGTGATCAGTTGAAGAGCATGCATTTAATTTTACTAGCATTTAAGAGCAGTTGGAGGCCACGGAAGGAGAGTTGTATGGCAATGAAGCTTGTTTGGAGGTTTGTTAACACATTGTCCAAAGAAGGGCCAGAAGTATACAGAATGGTATCGTCTGAATAGAGGTGGATCAGAGAATCACCAGCAGCAAGAGCGACATCATTGATGTTTACAGAGAAGAGATTCGGCCCGAGAATTGAACCCTGTGGCACCCCCATAGAGACTGCCAGAGGTCCGGACAACAGGCCCTCCGATTTGACAAACTGAACTCTGTCTGAGAAGTACTTGGTGAACCAGGCGAGGCCATCATTTGAGAAACCAAGGCTGTTGAGTCTGCCGGTAAGAATGTTGTGATTTACAGTCGAAAGCCTTGGCCAGGTTGATGAATACAGCTGCACAGTATTGTCTCTTATCGATGGCGGTTATGATATCGTTTAGGACCTTGAGCGTGGCTGAAGTGCACTCATGACCAGCTCAGAAACCAGATTGCATAGCGGAGAAGGTACGGTGGGATTCGAAGTGGTCGGTGATCTGTTTGTTAACTTGGCTTTCAAAGACCTTAGAATGGCAGGGTAGGATAGATATAGGTCTGTAGCAGTTTGGGTCTAAGGTGTCACCCCCTTTGAAGATGGCGATGACCGCGGCAGCTTTCCAATCTTTGTTGATCTCAGACGATACGAAAGAGAGGTTGAACAGGTTAGTAATAGGGGTTGCAACAATTCGGCTGATAATTTTAGAAAGAGAGGGTCCAGATTGTCTAGCCCTGCTGATTTGTAGGGGTCCAGATTTTGCAGCTCTTTCAGAACATCAGCTATCTGGATTTGGGTGAAGGAGAAATGGGGAGGCTTGGGCAAGTTGCTGTGGGGGGTGCAGGGCTGTTGACCAGGGTAGGGGTGGCCAGGTGGAAAGCATGGCCAGCCGTAGAAAATTGCTTATTGAAATTCTCGATTATTGTGGATTTATCGGTGGTGACAGTGTTTCCTAGCCTCAGTGTAGTGGGCAACTGGGAGGAGGTGCTCTTATTCTCCATGGACTTTACAGTGTTCCAGAACTTTTTAGAGTTTGTGCTGCAGGATGCAAATTTCTGTTTGAAGAAGCTAGCCTTTGCTCTCCTAACTGCCTGTGTAATTTGGTTCCTAACTTCCCTGAAAAGTTGCATATGTCGGGGGCTATTTGATGCTAATGCCGTACGCCACAGGATGTTTTTGTGCTGGTCAAGGGCAGTCAGGTCTGGAGTGAACCATTGGTTTTATCTATTCCTGGTTCAATTTTTTTTGATTTGGGCATGCTTATTTAAGATTGTGAGGAAAGCACTTTTAAAGAATAACCAGGCATCTTCTACTGACGGAATGAGGTCAATATCCTTCCAGGATACCCGGGCCAGGTTGATTAGAAAGGCCTGATCGCAGAAGTGTTTTATGGAGCTTTGACAGTGATGAGGGGTGGTCGTTTGACCGCAGACCCATTAGGGACGCAGCAATGAGGTAGTGATCACTGAGATCCTGGTTGAAGACAGCAGAGGTGTATTTGGAGTGCAGGTTGGTTAGGATGATATCTAAGAGGGGGCCTGTGTTTACAGATTTGGGGTTGTACCTGGTAGGTTCATTGAAAATTTGTGTGAGATTGAGGGCATCAAGCTTAGATTGTAGGATGGCCGAGGTGTTAAGCATGTCCCAGTTTAGGTCACCTAACAGCGTGAGCTCTGAAGATAGATTGGGGGCAATAAAGTCACATATGGTGTCCAGGGCACAGCTGGAGGCAGAAGGTGGTCTATAGCAAGCGGCAACGGTGAGAGACTTGTTTCTGGAAAGGTGGATTTTTAAAATTAGAAGCTCAAATTGTTTGGGCACAGACCTGGATAGTAAGACAGAACTCTGCAAGCTATCTCTGCACTAGATTGCAACTCCGCCCCCTTTGGCAGTTGTATCTTGTCGAAAAATGTTGTAGTTGGGGATGGAAATTTCAGAATTTTTGGTGGCCTTCCTAAGCCAGGATTCAGACACGGCTAGGACATCCGGGTTGGCAGAGTGTGTCAAAGCAGTGAATAAAACAAACCTAGGGAGGAGGCTTCTAATGTTAACATGCATGAAACCAAGGCTTTTACGATTACAGAAGTCAACAAATGAGAGCGCTTGGGGAATGGGAGTGGAAGTATGCACTGCAGGGCCTGGATTAACCTCTACATCACCAGAGGAGCAGAAGAGGAATAGGATAAGGATACGGCTGAGGGCTATAAGAACTAGTCATCTAGTACGTTCGGAACAGAGAGTAAAAGGAGCAGGTTTCTGGGCGCGGTAGAATAGATTCAATGCATAATGTACAGACAAATGTATGGTAAGATGTGAATACAGTTGAGGTAAACCTAGGCATTGAGTGACGATGAGAGAAGTATTGTCTCTAGAGACATCAATTAAACCAGGTGAGGGCACCGCATGTGTGGGAGGTGGGACAAGCGACCTCTTCAGCTAGCTGGGAGATGGGCCTAGCATAGGCTAGCTCCAGTGCATTTGGTGCTTGCTTCGGGACAAAGACGTTAGCCAGGAGAAGCCAGTCGGATAGCAGCTAACTAGCTGCGATGATCCAGGTGAAGAGGTTCAGAGCTTGCGGTTGGAATCCGGTGATATGGGGAAAAAAGCTGTCCGATAAGCTCTGGTTTGAATCATGCTGTGCAGACTGGCAGGAGTTGTCCAGGCTCCGCTAGCAGTGGCTAGCAGTGGCTAGCAGTGACCGCTAGCAGTGGCTAGCTAACTGCTAGCTAGTAGCTAGTTAGCTGGCTAGCTTCTGTTTGGGGTTCCGGTTCTAAAGTAAAGAAAATAGCAGATCCATACCACATTGGGTGAGGCGGGTTGCAGGAGAGTATGTTGAAGTATATTGAAGAAAAAATATATCCAAAGAAAAAAAAAAATATATAATAATATATATATATATATATATATAAAGATATATACACGGGACACGAGAAGACGAAGACAAAAGACGCCTGACTGCTACTCCATCTTGGAAACAAAACTAATGACTAGAGACTGCGCGTTGCTAGAGTCTCTCCATATTACTAGTCTCCCCATTACAAGAGTTTTTCACATGTACTGTTTGCCATATTACTAGTCTCCCTTTACAAGAGTTTCTCCACATTACTAGAGTCTCTCCATATTACTAGTCTCCCATTACAAGAGTTTCTGCACATTACTAGTTTCTCCATATTACTAGTCTCCACATTACTAGTTTCTCCATATTACTAGTCTCCCCTTACAAGAGTTTCTCCACATTACTAGTTTCTCCATATTATAGTCTCCCCATTACAAGAGTTTCTCCACATTACTAGTTTCTCCATATTACAGTCTCCCCATTACAAGAGTTTTCTGCACATTACTAGTTTTCTCATATTACTAGTCTCCACTTACTAGTTCTCCATATTACTAGTCCTCCCATTACAAGAGTTTTGCACATTACTAGTTTCTCCATATTACTAGTCTCACCATTACAAGAGTTTCTGCACATTACTAGTTTCTCCATATTACTAGTCTCCACATTACTAGAGTCTCTCCACATTACTAGTTTCTCCATATTACTAGTCTCCCCATTACTAGAGTTTCTGCACATTATAGAGTCTCTCCACATTACTAGTTTTTCCATATTACTAGTCTCCACATTACTAGAGTCTCTCCACATTACTAGTTTCTCCATATTTACTAGTCTCCACATTACTAGAGTCTCTCCACATTACTAGTTTTCCATATACTAGTCTCCTTACAGTTTCTACATTACTAGATGTCTCTCCACATTACTAGTTTCTCCATATTACTAGTCTCCACATTACTAGAGTCTCTTCCACATTACTAGTTTTCCTATATTACTAGTTTCCACATTACTAGAAGTCTCTTGCGAGTTATAGAGTCTACACATTACTGTTCTACACATTGCTATAGTCCTTTACATATTACTAGTTCTACACATTAGTCTCTACACATTAGCTAGACTCTTTCCGTATTTCGAGTATTTATATTACTAGTATGCTACGCATTACTAGTCTCTCCCATTACTAGAGTCTCTTCACATTACGAGTCTAATACATTACTAGTCTCTAAACACAATTCTAGTCTTCCACATTACTAGAGTCTCTTCACATTACGAGTCTATACATTACTAGTCTCTCCCCATTACTAGAGTCTCTTACATTACGAGTCTATACATTACTAGTCTCTACAAAATTCTAGTCTCTCCAACATTACTAGAGTCTCTTCACATTACGAGTCTATACATTACTAGTCTCTCCCCATTACTAGAGTCTCTTTCACATTACGAGTCTATACATTACTAGTCTCTACACAATTCTAGTCTCTCCACATTACTAGAGTCTCTCCACATTACTAGAAGTCTCTCCACATTACTAGACTATTCTCCACATTGGTAGTCTGTACACATTACTAGTTTCTAGACATTACCAGAGCCCCTAGACATTAGTAGTCTGTGTAAACATTACTAGTCTACACATTACTAATTCTACCTCCTACTAGAGTCTCTACAGATTACATATCTACACATTACTAGAGTATCTGCACACTACTAGGAGTCTCTACACATTACAGTCTATACATTATAGTCTCTACACAATTCTAGTCTCTCCAGCATTACTAAAGAAGAGAGTCTTTCAAATTACGATGTCTAAATTCTAGTCTCTCCCATTACTAGAGTCTTTCACATTACGAGTCTATACATTAAACTAGTTCTCTACAACAATTCTAGTCTCTGGCCACAATTACTAGAGATCTCTCCACATTACTAGAGTCTCTTCCCATTACTAGACTATCTCCACATTGGTAGTCGTACACATTACTAGTTTCTAGACATTACCAGAGCCCCTAGACATTAGTAGTCTGTAAACATTACTAGTCTACACATTACTAATCTACACTCTATTAGAGTCTCTACAGATTACATATCTACACATTACTAGAGTATCTGCACACTACTAGAGTCTCTACACATTACTCAAGTCTACATATTAGTCTCAACACATTACTAATCAACACATTACTAGTCTTTACATATTACTAGTCTACACATTACTATAGTCCCTACACATTATTAGAGTCTACACATTACTGGAGTCTCTACACATTACTGGAGTCTCTACACATTACTAGAGCCTACACATTACTAGTCTCAACAAATTATTAGTCTCTACACATTACCAGAGTCTACATATCAGTCTCTACACATTACTAATCAACATATTACACGTCTCTACATATTACTAGTCTACACATTACTAGAGTCCCAACACATTACTGGACTTTACACATTACTGGAGTCTACACATTATTAGAGTCTATACACATTTCAAGAGTCTCTACACATTACTAGAGTCTCTACACATTACAAGAGTGTCTCCACATTACTAGTCTCCACATTACTAGTCTCTACACATTAGTAGTCTACATATTAGTAGTCCCTACACATTACTGGCGTCTCTACACATTACTGGAGTTTATACACATTACTAGAGTATCTACACAATACTAGAGTATCTACACAATACTAGTTCACAAATGACTATAGTCTGTACATTCCTAGAGTCTCTCCAAATTATTAGTCTCTACACATTACTAGTCTACACATTAACAGAGTCTCTACTTATCACCAGAGTCTCTACACATCACTAGAGTCTCTACACATCAGTAGATTCTCTACACATTACTCGAGTCCATACATTACTAGTCTACACATTACTAGAGTCTCCACACATTACTAGAGACACCTATGAGTCTCCACATTACTAGAGTGTCTGCGCATTACTAGGGTCTGCACATTACTAGAGTCTACATGTTACTGGAGTATCTACACATTGCTAGAGTCTCTACATTAACAGAGTCTACACATTGCTAGAGTCTCTACACATTGCTAGAGTCTCTACACATTGCTAGAGTCTCTACATATTACTGGTCTCTCAACATTACCAGAGCCTCTCCACATTACTAGAACCTCTCCACAATACTACAGTCTATCCACAATACTAGTCTACACATGACTAGTGTCTCAACACATTATTAGAGTCTCTACACAATACTAGTCTCTACATAGGTAGTTGGCAGGTAGCCTACTGGTTACGAGTGTTGGGTCAATAACCAAAAGGTCACTGGTGTGAATCTCCAAACTTCTAGGTGAAACATCTGTCGATGTGCCCTTGAGCAAGGTACTTAACCCTAATGCTCCTGTATGTTGCTCTGGATAAATCTACACATTACTCGAGTTTCCACACATTACTAGAGTCTCTACACATTGCTAGAGTCTCTACACATGACTAGAGCCTCTGCCTGTGTTGATTCAGGTTTTCGCCCTCAGCTAAGATTCACTTGAATCGCGCTATCTTGGATTCCAATGGCCATCTAGTCTGGGTTCTGGAATGAATGTGCGGTTCTGTTCAGCAACACATTGGTGGTTCTTAGAGTAATGCTCAGAGGGAAATCCAGAAGTGCTAATGCTTATAAAGCAACAGCCTGACAGCATTAAAGTAGCTGAGAACAGAGGCACTCGACAGAGCGCTCCTCTATCTCCGTAAGCTCTTAAGAATGTCAGCCTCTGTGTCTCTCCCTCTCTGTCACGCCTTTAGCAGCAATCTGGAAGAGCATTTGTGGAGCGCCTAGCTTAGTGTGATGTGCTACCCTGTCAACCAGCTGTTCTCTCTCAGGGGGTAAGCAAAGGGCCTACTACCTGTGACTGAGCCTGTTATATACTGTAGTATAGATGACAACCATGGTTCTGACTGTACCTGTATGTGTAGGTTCTGCATCTCCTCAGTGAGATGAAGCTCCTGCATCAACAGCTTCTGTCTGGCAAGAAGCTCCGCAAACTGCTGGTCACTGGACTGACTGTGCTGGTCCAACTGCTGGTCACTGGACTGACTGTGCTGGTCCAAGTGCTGGTCACTGGACTGACTGTGCTGGTCCAACTGCTGGTCACTGGACTGACTGTGCTATGCGCAAGTGACTGGTCACTGGACTAGACTGTGCACCTGGTCCAAAGTGCTAGGCACTGGACTACTGTGCTGGTCAACTGGCCTGGTCCTGGACCTACTGATCTGGTCCAATGTCTGGTACTGGACTGACTGTGCTGGTCAGCTGCTGGTCACTGGACTGTGACTGTGCTGGTGCAATGATTGGTCATGGACTGACTAGTCCACCGAGCTAGATGATGGTGCTGGTACAACTCCTGCGTTCCACTGGACTTGACTGTGCTGGCCAACTCGCTGGCTGGACTGACTGTGCTTGGTTGCCAAACTGCTGGGCATGGACTGACTGTGGCTGGTCCAACGCTGGTCCACTGGACTGACTGTGCTGGTCCAAGCTGCTGTGCACTGGACTTGACCTGTGCTGGTGCAGCTGCTAGGTCACTGGACTGCACTGTGCTGAGCAACTTGCTGGCACTTGGACTGCACTGTGCCTGGTCGGCATGCTGGCGTCCACTGGACTCGACTGTTGCTGGTCGCTAACTGTGGTCACTGGACTGGACTGTGCTGGTGCAACTGTAGGTCACTGGACTGACTGTGCTGCGCTGGCAATTGCTGGATCACATGCGACTGACTGTGCTGTCCAAAACTTATGAGTGCACTGGACTGATGTGCTGGATCGCAACTGCTGGCACTGGACTGACTAGTGCTGGTCCAAGTGCTGCGTCACTGGACTAGACGTTGCTAGGATCACAGTGCTAGGCAACCTGCGACCTCGTACTGTGCTCGGTTGCAACTGCCTAGGCACTGCGCACTGACTGTCGCCTGGGTCCAACAGCTGCTACGGCACCTGGACTGACCTTGCTCTCCTGGTCCCAACCTCTCCTGCGTCACTGCACTGACTGCCTGGTCAACTGCCTGCCGGCACTGGACTGGACTCGTGCTCGGTCCAATGTCGGCCTCACTGGACCCTGACCTGTCGCTGTCAACCCTTCTGCGTCACCTGCGACCTGCACTCGTGTGGCCTGCCAACATGCCTGGGACTGGACTGACCCTGTGCTGCGTTTGGCAAACTGCTGCGGCACTGGACTCTGACTGTGCTGGGTCCAAGCTGGGCACTGGACCTGACTATGCTGCTGGTCCAAGTGCTAGCACTGGACTGACTTGCTGGTTGCAACTGTCTGCGTTCACTGCGACTGACTGTTGCTCGGCTCAAGATGCCCTAGGTCACTGGACTGACGTGCTGGTGACAACTGGCTGGGCACTGGACCTGACTGTGCTGGTGCAACTTCTTGTCACTGGACTGACTGTGCTGGTCAAGTGCTGGTCACTGGACTGACTGTGCTGGTCCAACTGCTGCAGTCTACAGCTACACATACGTACACACACACACACCACACCACAACACACACACACACACACACACACACACACACACACAGTGAACACAAACACACACACACACACACACACACAGTGAACACACACACACACACACCGTGAACACACACATTTACACACAGTGAACACATACATTTACACACAGTGAACACACACATTTACACACAGTGAACACACACATTTACAACAGTGAACACATACATTTACACACAGTGAACACACACATTTACACACAGTGAACACACACATTTACACACAGTGACAACACACAGCACAACACTCAATGCAACGTATTATAAAATATGATAGACCGAGTAGATTGATTACAGCATAGAGTTGTGAACTATTAGTGTTACCATCCTACAGCACATGTGAAATGCATTCCACTGAGGGCGAGTGTCTGCGCGTTTTCGCAACCTACCTTGTTCTTGATTGATGAATTAAGATCACTGGTTAGTAGAAAACTCCCCTCACCTGGTTGTCTAGGGCTTAGTAAGGAACTCCCCTCACCTGGTTGTCTAGAGCTTATAAGGAACTCCCCTCACCTGGTTGTCTAGAGCTTAGTAAGAACTCCCCTCACCTGGTTGTCTAGAGGCTTAGTAAGGAACTCCCCTCACCTGGTTGTCTAGAGCTTAGAAGGAAACTCCCCTCACCTGGTTGTCTAGAGCTTAGTAAGGAACTCCCCTCACCTGGTTGTCTAGAGCTTAGTAAGGAACTCCCCTCACCTGGTTGTCTAGAGCTTAATTGAAGGAGAAACCAAAATACCAGCAGACATTAGGCCCTCCATGGAATGAGTTTGACACCTCTGGTCTACAGTGTATGAGCAACAGATGCCATTGTAAGAAGAATCTATTAAAATATCCTGGAAAATGGAGTATTCATATTAGTTTATATTTTCACCCACAAAAAGGATTGCAAATATATTTGATGATATTCATCATCTTCAGGTTTCTGGTTAATCATAAAACGATGCCAATTACTCCTCACCGACTCAGGGCCTCCCTCTTCCCAGTGTGTCACAATATAAAGAGTTTATTCAGCTGAGGCGGCCCTCAAAGTCTAACACTCATTTTATTTATTTAACTAGGCAAGTCAGTTAAGAACAAATTCTTATTTACAATGACGGCCTAGAAACAGTGGGTTAACTGCTTTGTTCAGGGGCAGAACGACAGATTTTTACCTTGTCAGCTCTGGGATTTGAGCCGGGCAGCAGTAACCTTTCGGTTACTGGCCCAATGCTCTAACCACTAGTCCACCTGCCGTCCCATCAGATCATCAGATCAGGCCAACTAAATACAGCCCCATAACACAGAGCTTACTCATGTGTGAGGAATGACTTACCCTGCTATACACAGTACAGGCAATCTGTATAGCAGTGGGAATGGAATGTATATAGCTTATTCTTTGACTGTCCATGGGGCTATAGCTATTAGTAATGGGCTTTAGTCATCCATCCATCCTGGGTCCTTGGATCAGATGACATCCAGGCCAGGTCCCAGTGTCCTAGCTCCCACAGGAGGGCACGTCACCAGGGCTAATGGTGGAGACGAGGAGGGGCCCAGGCGCCCAGGGAGGGGAGGTACTCCTTGAGCACAGTAGGCGCCATGCGGGGGGAGGCCTCTAGCTGTTGCTGAAGGGGGAGACAGATGTCCGTCTCCTGCTGGCTGGGGCAGTGGAAATGAAGGCAGAGCAGGTGCCCCCCGCTTCCTCCCCGTGAGAACTGGAGCATACCGACTTTCCTCTGTCCCCGGCTGCATTGGCCAGCTTGTCCCGAGCTCGAGCCCTGCTGCGCTGGAGACTGGAGCTGTTGCCTTCCCCTCACCTGGCCTCCAGAGCCTGGCAATGAGCTGTCAGAGCTGGGGATACAGCCAGCGTCAGCCAGTCCCCACTCCCCACGGACACACAGCAGGGAGGACACCACTATGCTAGAGACCCAGCTCCGTTTCCCCGTAGAGGCAGGATGGAAACACTCCACAGGACCGACATGGGGGAGAAGTCTGACTTTCAGAGGTTTTCAAGAGGTTTGACCACACAGTGAGATGTATTGATAGTCATCTTTAAAAACAAGTACACTTGGTAACAAGAATCTCTTTTGTATGAAGCATCTTAATGCCATTTGAGTCGTGACAAGGAGGACATCAATGGACATAACATTCTTATTATGAAAGACATTGGAGGTTTTTCTGTTAGTACCAGTAGTGTTAGTAATTGCCACTGCATATCATTTCAATGAGTGCTGAACATGGGTCTTTTTACTGATGAACATATTACCCTTCTATACGGAACATCTGCCCGACTCAGGAAGTAGAGCTCCTGGGGGAGTTCTAGGAAGAACAAAAACACTCAAAGATACTGGTTACGCTACGTATTCCAGACTGTATCAGACATGCGTGTGTCCTGTTCTGGACTATTCAGCATGGGTCTGGGGTGCTAAGAGGTATTTTCAAAACTAACATGTTCATAACAGAGCAGTACGTTACTTTTTAGATGTCCACAAGTTTGCACCTATACTTGCAATAACTGCGGACATGGGCTGGGTACCCTGTGAGGTGAGATGGAAGGCGTGTATGGTGAGACTTTGGAATAGACTTTTGGGTATTCCAACTGCCAGAATAGCTAGTAAAGTTTTTCAATGGGATCTATCCATTAGGGGAGCCTGGGCAACTGAAATGTCTGACCTTTTTTAACAGTCTGACTGTGAACAGCTGTACGAAAACCAAATTAAGGGAGACATAGATTTCTTTTTAAACAACTGTTGATTCAAAATGAAAAGAAATGGGTGGAGGAGATTAATCATAAACCCAAATTGAGAACCTTTTTTTTTTTGATTAAGGGTGAATTTGTGTGTGAGAGATTATGTATAACCTACCTAAAAGCAGGTGATCGCTATGTGCACAGATAAGATCAGGGATATTGCCTCTGCGTATTGAAACAGGTAAGATCAGGGAAATTGCCTCTGCGTATTGAAACAGGTAAGATCAGGGATATTGCCTCCTGCGCTACTGTGAACCAGGTCAAGATCAGGGATATTGCCTCTGCGTATTGAAACAGGTAAGATCAGGGATATTGCCTCTGCGTATTGAAACAGGTAAGATCAGGGATATTGTCTCTGCGTAATGAAACAGGTATTGTGGTGAAATGGAAGAGGAAAGACTATGTAAGTATTGTGACCTCGAAGAGAGAACTCATTTCATTTTATCCTCTATTGCCCTTTCTACCACAACATACGCTTGCTCTTATTCCATACAGCACACCAGATATACCCTGGCGTTATGTGGCTGAGTGATGAGGAGACAGACCACCAGATATACCCTGGCGTTATGTGGCTGAGTGATGAGGAGACAGACCACCAGATATACCCTGGCGTTATGTGGCTGAGTGATGAGGAGTGATGGTTTTTTGTCCCTTGTGTATTTCTGTATGTGGAGTATTTAGATTAGGCCTGGAATAAAAGAAAAAGGGCTGCCTATAATTCAATTGTAAAAACATTTAGCCTTTATGTGGTAAATGGTGTGTATATATAGATTGTGTATAGGCTTGTCTCCCATATGAATCTTCTCTTTGTGCCAGACTGGGTTCAAGTGACTTCTGTTTCTTTTTTTCTTTTTTTTTTCTGTATTTATTTATCTATATATGATATGATATGATATGATATGATATGTATGTATGTATGTATGTATGTATGTATGTATGTATGTATGTATGTATGTATGTATGTATGTATGTATGTATGTATGTATGTATGTACAGTAGAAGTCGGGAGATTACATACACCTCAGCCAAATACATTTAAACTCTGTTTTTCACAATTCCTGACATTTAATCCTAGTAAAAATCCCCTGTCTTAGGTCAGTTAGGATCACCACTTTACTTTAAGAATGTGAAATGTCAGAATAATAGTAGAGAGAATAATTTATTTCAGCTTTTATTTCTTTCATCACATTTCCAGTGGGTCAGAAGTTTACATACACTCAATTAGTATTTTGTAGCATTGCCTTTAAATTGTTGAAATTGGGTCAAACGTTTCGGGTAGCCTTCCACAAGCTTCCCACAATAAGTTGGGTGAATTTTGGCCCATTCCTCCTGACAGAGCTGGTATAACTGAGTCAGGTTTGTAGGCCTCCTTGCTCGCACACGACGCTTTTTCAGTTCTGCCCACAAATGCTCTATAGGATTGAGGTCAAGGCTTTGCGATTGCCCCCCCAATACCTTGACTTTGTTGTCCTTAAGCCATTTTGCCACAACTTTGGAAGTATGCTTGGTGTCATTGTCCATTTGGAAGACCCATTTGCGACCAAGCTTTAACTTCCTGACTGATGTCTTGAGATGTTGCTTCATTATATCCACATAATTTTCCTGCCTCATGATACCATCCATTTTGTGAAGTGCACCAGTCCCTCCAGCAGAAAAGCACCGCCACAACATGATGCTGCCACCATCGTGCTTCACGGTTGGGATGGTGTTCTTCGACTTGCAAGCATCCCCAATTTCCTCCAAACATAACAATGGTCATTATGGCCAAACAGTTCAATTTTTGTTTCATCAGACCAGAGGTTATTTATCCAAAAAGTATGATCTTTGTACACATGTGCAGTTGCAACCCGTAGTCTGGATTTTTAATGGCAGTTTTGGAGCAATGGTTTCCTGTTTGCTGAGCGGCCTTTCAGGTTATGTCGATATAGGACTCATTTTCTGTGGATATAGATACTTTTGTACCTGTTTCCTCCAACATCTTCACAAGGTTTTTTGCTGTTGTTCTGGGATTGATTTGCAATTATCTTAGAGTACGTTCATCTCTAAGAGACAGAACGCATCTCCTCCCTGAGTGGGATGACGGCTGCGTAGTCCCATGGTGTTAATACTTGCGTACTATTGTTTGTACAGATGAACGTGGTACCTTCAGGCATTTGGAAATTGCTCCCAAGGATGAACCAGACTTGTGGAGGTCTACAATTTTTTTTCTGAGGTTTTGGCTGATTTATTTTGATTTTCCCATGATGTCAAGCAAAGAGGCACTGAGTTTGAAGGTAAACCTTGAATTACATCCACAGGTACACCTTCCGGTTGACTCAAATGATGTCAATTAGCCTATGTTACATTCCCCAGTTTCTGTGTTGTGGTTTGTGTATTTGCATGTATGTATTTTAGGAAATGGCTTCCTCAAATTCTCCCCAAGCAGCTGATTGGTCAGCCCTATTGATGATTGGAGAGCTGACCCGCCCCCTCGTCAGGACGCAGCTGTCTTCAATTACCAACTCCTGCTGAAGCTATATAAACCAGTGTTCTGTTGCTCAGAAAGGAGATGATTAGTGAGAGAGGAGGCTGATGGCTGAGGGTGATATACTGTGTTTTGATTGTTCTCACAGGGAGATGATTAGTGTGTCCTGTATTGGTTGATTGAGAGAGCTGATTGGTTTTGTCGGTTGTGTGTCAATAGGACGCAGTGTTTTGATTATTGAAATTGTTTGTGTTATTCTGTTTCATTTGTTCCCAGGGGGAACTGTCTAGGCACACTAGGTAAGACCTGGGCGGACCACCCCCTGTATTTTGGTTAGCGCACCAGGTGGTGCTAAGTTAGATAAGTAGTGGGTAGGCAGGTTAGATAGGAGAGGGGGCTTGACATTTTCTTTCTTTGCTTTGGTTCCGTCCAGCCCCTTTCCCCATATTACCGTGTGAAGGAATAAATTCCTTGTAAACGGTACCACTCTGCCTTTGTCATCCTTACTCACACCTACAGTCCCATACCTCTTTCACACCACGGGGAGTTGAGTTGTAGCAGGGTGTTGCGTTCCCTCTTCATAGAGGTGTGCGTAACAACCTATCAGAAGCTTCTAAAGCCATGACATCATTTTCTGGATTTTTCCAAGCTGTTTAATTTATGGCTGCAGGGGCAGTATTGAGTAGCTTGGATGAAAGGTGCACAGAGGTGCCCATATTAAACGGCCTGCTCCTTAGTCCCAGTTGCTAATATATGCATATTATTATTCATATAAGATGGGAAACACTCGGAAGTTTCTAAAACTGTTTGAATTATGTCTGTGAGTATAACAGAACTCATATGGCAGGCAAAAACCTGAGAAGTTCCACTTCCTGTTTGAATTGTTTCTGAGGTGTCAGATTTTCAAACATGCTCTCAAATGAAATGACAGCGAGATATAGATGAGTTTTCACTTCCTACGGCTTCCACTAGATGTCAATAGTCAACAGAACTTTGTCTGATGACTCTAATGTGAAGGGGGGCCGAAGGAGACAGGAATGAGTAATCACTTCCACGGGCTGATCACGCAGTCACCATGTGCCTTCACATGAGTAGGACGTCCGTTCCATCGCTCTTCTGAAGTCAATTTAATTTTCCGGTTGGACCATTATTCAAGATGTATGTTAACAACATTCTAACGATTGATTCAGTACATCGTTTGACATGTTTCTACTGACTGTTACGGAACATTTGGACATTTCGTCATGTTATAGTGGAGGCGCTTTGTGACTTTGGAATTGTTTACCGAAGGCGTGAACCAAAGTATCTAATTGGACATAAATAACGGACATTATCGAACAAATCAAGCATTTATTGTGGACCTGGGATTCCTAGGACTGCATTCTAAWGAAGTTCATCAAAGGTAAGGAAACATTTATTATGTATTTTCTGGTTTCTGTTGACTCCAACATGGCGGCTAATTTGGCTATTGTTCTGAGCTCCGTCTCAGATTATTGCATGATTTGCTTTTTCCGTAAAGTTTTTTTGAAATCTGACACAGCGGTTGCATTAAGGAGAGGTATATCTATAATTCCATGTATATAACTTGTATTATCATCTACATTTATGATGAGTATTTCTGTTGAAACGATGTGGCTATGCACTATCACTGGATGTTTTTGGAACTAGTGAAATCTAACGCGCCAATGTAAACTCAGATTTTTTGTTATAAATATGAACTTTATCTAACAAAACATGCATGTATTGTGTAACATGAAGTCCTATAAGTGTCATCTGATGAAGATAATCAAAGGTAAGTGATTAATTTTATTTCTGCTTTTTCTGACTGCTATCTTTCGCTGGAAAAATGTCTGTGCTTATTGTGGTTTGATAGTGACCTAACATAATCGTTTGTAGTGCTTTTGCTGAAAAGCATATTTGAAATCGACACTTTGGTGGGATTAACAACAAGAATACCTTTAAAATGATATAAAACACATGTATGTTTAAAGAATTTTAATCATGAGATTTCTGTTTTTTGAATTTGGCGCCCTGCACTTTATCTGGCTGCTGTCATATCGATCCCGGTAGCGGGATGCTTCTTAGCGCTAGGGGTCATTATTTTTTTTTTTTTCAAATAACGTAAACGGAAATTCTCTGGCCCAGATCGTAGAATATGCATATAATTTACAGATTAGGATAGAAAACACTCCAAAGTTTCCAAAACTGTCAAAATATTGTCTGTGAGAAAAACAATTATTCTGCAAGCGAAATCCTGAGAAAA
Organism: Salvelinus sp. IW2-2015; assembly: GCF_002910315.2. Taxonomy (NCBI): domain Eukaryota; kingdom Metazoa; phylum Chordata; class Actinopteri; order Salmoniformes; family Salmonidae; genus Salvelinus; species Salvelinus sp. IW2-2015. Next base: position 228,118 of record NW_019943047.1, on the reverse strand, counting down.
ATTAACCCGGAAATTATATTAAAAATAAATAAAAAATAAACTCCATTTAAAGGGGTATCAACCAGATTATTTTTCCAATGGCTTCCTCAGGCTGTGACCAGGCTTTAGACATAGTTTCAGGCTTTTATTTTGAAAAATGAGTGAGATGTTTCAAAAGAGGTCAGGTGTCCTCCTGTGCGAGCGGGAGGAGCTCACCATTTTCATTTTCTCTCTTAATGAATAGGTTATGCTCCGGTTGAAATAGTATCGATTATGTTTGTTAAAGACAACCTGAGGTTTGATTATAAAAAACATTTTAAATGTTTCTACGACCATTTCGGATACTTTTTGGGATTTGTCGAACGGAACACGGCTTTTGTTTTTTCATCATAACGCGCAACCCAAATGGCGTTTTTTTTTAGGATAAAAGTAATATTTATCGAACAAAAATAACATTTGTTGTGTAACTGGGAGTCTCGTGAGTGGGAACACCCGAAGATTATCAAAGGTAAGCGATTCATTTGATTGCTTTTCTTACTTTCATGACCAAGCTAGCCAAGCTAATATAAGGCTAAGCTGTTATAGCATTGAAAGCTACACTCACAAAAGCTTGAATTTCTTTCGCTGTAAAATATATTTTCAAAATCTGACACAATAGGCGGATTAACAACAAGTTAAGCTGTGTTTTGGTATATTTCACTTGTGATTGCATGATTATAAATATTTTTAGTAATATTTATGCATTTGGCTCCCTGCAATTCTAGCGGTTGTTTAGGAAAGTGATCCCGTATTAAGGATGCGTAGCGCAGAGAAGTTAATGACTCCAACCTAAGTGTATGTAAACACTTAGGTCAACTGTATGTGTATATATGCAGTGTGTATGTATTTTTTTTACTGTTCTAGGGATGTAATTATTGTTAAGATTTATCTGTGCTGCTTTGTATGGTTTTACATGCCTATGTGCTTGTCTGTGTCAATAGTAACCTTTCTCCCCTTTCTTTTTTCTCAGGCCCTAGTCAATGCTACTATTTCGGCCTGTTGTGACGAATAATTTCTCGGCACCTTAGTTCCTGAAACCAACTAAGCTTTCATTCCCCTTTTGTCTCCACTCTAACTGTTATCTACCCATTCTGTGTCACTTCTATCTTCTCTCCATCCTGGCTTATTATGAGATTCTAACCTTCGTAATGCTCCAGGTCCCCTGCTCCTCACTTTCTGACATTCTGCATATTACCAGAGACACGTAAAAGACAAGCCTGACCTCTCCCCTCTCTGGGCCCCAAGTGACTGAGCCCTAGCTGAGAAGGGAAAAGTGCAACTGCCAACAGTATAGTCCAAAGGGATACATTCTAATGACAAGTATCTCACAGAAAAAGAAGATGTTTTATTTACATAATATGCTTATGTTACCCAACTAATTCTGATTCATTTGACACATTCCCCTCTCAAGGGACTCTGTCCATTCTGGAGAATCAGAACAGTTACTTTACACCTTACTAACAGTAGTTGCAGAGTATATGAATTAAAAAATACATAATCAATATTTAAAAGAAAATAAAGAATCAAATCCCTTCAATGTCAAGTACCTTAGCTTATATGCAAGCTTTCTCCTCTTCTTCTGAAACTAAGCTTACAATCTTTATTCTACAAGACAGACTTGCACATGTTTCACAAAGAATAATACATTATTGAGGAAAATAAAAATACAAAACAGAACATAGAAATGCTCCCTAAGTTACAGGAGAACCGGTGTCGAAACACAGGCCTCATCACAACGTATAGGACAGTCATCCCTCTAAATCCTTATGCTCAGAATTGGAGTCCTGACCATCAGAGATGTAGTCAGGAATAGAGAATAGGTCAGGGAAATCATTCATATTCCAAATCATAATTAAAAACCCAATTAATTATCCAACCCAAATTTAGAATGACATTGCTCAGTGATTCAAATTGGTCTTATCACTCAAAGTAAAACACTTAATTTAACACACATCAATATTGGCAGAATGTACATTCATATTAACATTCAGTATCATTATCCCATAATTCTACTATTAACTTTTTAATCACGATTATAATACAGATCAGTATCCCAATGCATTCTTAATCTTAATTACTATAATTTTCTGTGGTGTAGACCTCTACAATCAACCTGATACCACAAAAGTCTAAAACAATTTGTTGGTACAGTTGATCAACCCCCTCCTTCAGGCACTGATTCTTCTGGCGTCCTTTTCGTTCTTCAGATAACTTTACAGTTCAAAGTGGATGGCCCATGATAATGTCCCAATTTCAATGTCTCACCTTTACCACCCATTATGTCTTGTCCATTCATCTACCAGCAACATAAGAAAAGTTTAGAACAGATCTCTCTTCATGCTCACTCCACGTGGACTCCTCTCACACTCCTGAGAGAAACATGAGAGAAGCAGTTGATAGCTTAGATCAGATACTGTACACCGATTTCTGGCTCGGCTCCCTTCTCTCGGTAGATGTGGTCCAGACGGCCTTATTCAACGCCTTTGACACACTTCGTCAGCTAGTTAGAGGGGGTTTTGAGGTACACACACTGTTCGGTCCAATTATCTCTTCCATGCATTAACATACCGTCTGATGTCACTTTTCATGATAACCTCGAAAGAACAGATCAGAACAACAGTTTAGTTCAGTTCATTAACTTCTCTAGGGTAAGAGGCAGCATTCGGAATTTTGGATGAAAAACATGCCCAAATTAAACTGCCTGCTTCTCGGGCCCAGAAGATATGATATGCATATAACTGGTAGATTTGGATAGTAAACACTAAAGTTTCCAAAATTGTTAAAATAGTGTGAGTATAACAGAACTGACTTGGCAGGTGAAAACCTGAGAAATCCATTCGGGAAGTAGTTTTTTTTGTTGGTTTTGTAGTTTTCTATTCAATGCCATTACAGTATCCATTGACTTAGGACTCAAATTGCAGTTCCTATGCCTTCCACTAGATGTCAACAGTCTTTAGAAATTGTTTCAGGCTTGTATTCTGAAAAATGAGGAAGTAAGAGCAGTCTGAGTGGACCRTAAAGTYTCACAGAGCTRTTTCATGRGCMCGYCRGAGAGAMYGCCTTTCTTGTTTACCTTTTATATTGACYACGTTAWTGTCCGGTTGAAATATTATCGATTATTTAGGCTAAAAACAACCTGAGGATTGAATATAAACATCGTTTGACATGTTTCTATGAACTTTACGGATACGATTTGGATTTTGTCTGCCTGTTTTGACTGCGTTTGAGCCTGTGGATTACTGAAGAAAACGCGCAAACAAAACTGAGGTTTTTGGATATAAAGAGTTTATCGAACAAAAGGAACATTTATTGAATAAATGAATGTCTGCAACTATATGAAGATCATCAAAGGTAAGGGATTAATTTATCTCTATTTCTGACTTGTGTAACTCTTCTACTTGGCTGGTTACTGTTTGTAATGATTTGTCTGCTGGGCTATGTTCTCAAATAATCGTAAGGTATGCTTTCGCCGTAAAGCATTTTTTAAATCTGACACCGTGGTTGGATTCACAAGAAGTTAATCTTTAAACCTATGTAAAATATGTTTTGTTTTCTGAATTTTTATAATGAGTATTTCTGTATTTGAATTTGGCGCCCAGCAGTTTCACTGCCTGTTGAAGAGGTGGGACGCTAACGTCTCACGTACCCAAGAGAGGTTAACTACATGATAAATTATTACTTTTACCAATTATTCTTAATACACATGTCTAAGCATATTTCAAAGAGAATAACAACACATTCTATTGAAACTATTCTTTCAAATTGGCTTATACTCCCCATCACACTGTCAACTCCAACGTAGAGCCAAAGGATCAGGAAGTTAGACCTATAACCCATCGGTAATAGAACAGAAAATACAACACTACAATACACTCCTTCACATATCACTCAAGGTGTGTAAACTTCAATCCAAAGACTCAAAGAACTGAATCCTCCCCCATTTTTAACCCATATCTCTCAGTATGAGAGGAATGTATAAAACAAAACTACTATTGTTACAAAAGATAAAACAAAATTTCAAATAACCTAATCAAATTAAAATCACAACTCAAAACTTCACAGAGAAAAATGATTTTACCCATATGGTAATGGGATAATAGACTGAAAGCAGCCTACCCCAAATTAATATGGCAAAGAACTATTTATCAATTACACAAATTACCTTGAAATCAGTATTACAAATGACCATAAATTCATTATCCAAATGGCTTTCCAATGAGGGTGATCAAGCCACAACGGAAAGTCTTGATATAGGTCATACAAAACCCTTCAAAGAAGTGTTTCTTACTATATTAGACAAATTTAAAAAATAGTCAAACATTTCCTACATGTTGTATCCCAGGTTCCCAGAACATTCCTTTATCAAAAGAATTCACGTGTTTAATTAAAACTCAGAAAATAAAAATTCCATGTGCATACGTGCCCCTTTAAGATACCTTGGCACTAAAACAAATGAACCACTCACCAAACCCAAAGGAAATTTTAAAACAAATCAAACATAGTATTGTAAAAACACCAACAAATAGTCACAACAAATGTGTTGTGTGTGTATTTGCAAACCTTAATATAAAAACACACAAACTTCCAGGCCCTTTTCAATTTGATAGTTTACGGCCTCAATCTCACTCACTCTCCCCAAGATTATAGTCCCAGGAAACATTTCAAAGAGAGACAATGACACCCCAATTTTCCCAGAAAAAACACAAAACACTTCGTTAGCATTCATTATACTACACCGATTCAGAAACTCAAAAGTTAACTATAAACAAAACCTAATGATATTTCCATTGTACTTCCTCCAATCATTAGTTTTAAATTTCCTCAATGGTTATATGTAATTAATCGAACATGCGCCCTTAGATACAATGCTGTCCTTTAAATCTATGAAATTCCCCTACTTTAACATAATACTTGCCTAGTTTGGCCCAAGCTTGCTTTGCAACATTAAAACCCATTCAGTCTGTCTGCAAACAGTCTCTCGAAGTGCTTGATAGGAATACCCTGCCATTGGACACACCCAACTGTGATCAATGTGCACTGTCCCTGTAAACTAAATTTAACGTAACCTGCAATCCACTTTACTGACCTGACATTGTTCCACGTAATGGAAACAGATTATAATGTTAGAAGACATTAACTTTCCGTTCAAATTCACTGGTGTTACCTAAACAATCAAACCAAGAATCAATCACCAGAAACTATCACGAAACTTTTACGATTCAACTATTCAGACCTGAATCTCTTACAGCCAAATATAGCCCAGTGAGCGTGACTAACTGTCCTCTTCTTACCAGTGTACAAGAATATAATCTCTCCTCCAACAACGTTCTGCCTTACCTTAAACACAACTCCATTCTCAATACGTTATTCCCGCAGACCATTTAGGTAAGACAACGTATTACATCGAAATCGTCTCGCTATTATTTAGAATGAATTAGTCTTTCAATTTAACCTAAACAAGCTATTAAAAAGTTACATTTATATCTTATCCAAACACTAGCGACGGTATCTTTCCAGGCAAAACGTATCAATAGTTGAATTACAATCAGAATGAATTTTAGTCTATTGGTGCATAGTCTGAGATGCGAACCTGAGTCTCCCGCATTGTAGGCAAGAGTTCTACCGCTGCACCACCAACACTATTGAAATGACAAACTCCTCGTGAATATATAATTGTCTAATTATTGGTAAAATCAGGCACGCTCTACTAAGACAATTCCCAGAAAATTGCCCTAGTTTTAAGGTCCAAGCGTTTCTCCAACGATGATTCTCCTTACTCTCGCTCTCTTCCTTTCCTCCCTTGACTTTTTTCACTCTATCTCCTACTCAGAATTTAGGAATAGTTACTATTGTGACTTTTGATAAGTTATTAGGTCTCACACGTGAGCGAAACATCGTTTTTGCGACTCTCGACTGATGAATATATATCTCTCTACTTTTCATAGTCTCCGACTACTTCCCATATACAATAGACTATGTAGGTCTCACATGTAAACGAGTTACCGCTTCTTATGACTCTTGACTTGTTAATAACCTATGTCACACGCACATCATTTTTCCCTTGCTGATATCCTTCTTTAAACTTACTCTCACCCTTTCTCTACTCAGTAATTTCGGTGGTTGTCTCCTACTCGGTCACAATGTTTACAGGGAGCCTTACACTCCCGGGCGACATGTCCTGTTTTGTTACAATATTTACACGGTGCCTCACAATCCCTAGCCAAATGACCAGGTTTGTGACAGTTAAAACATTTTTTCACCCCTTTCTTTTGACTGTCTCTATCCACTTTTCTCGACTTTTCCCTTTCTCTACCTCTATCTCTCATCTCCGGGTTAATTCCGGAACCTCCTTTGAGGATTTTATGCCCATTGCTAGTTAACTTTGTAGTTATTATGCTTATTCTCCCGATCTAGGTGTATATGCTTTTGTGATCTGTGTGCTTTTTTACCGTTATCCAATTACTATAGTTTTGTCCTACGGTATATTCTCACAATCTACGTATATACCTCCTTTCCGTTAGTTTCCCTAGGTAGTGTTCACAAATAGTTTACATTCATTTGTAAAGGCCACCTATATCTCGTGTCTTTACAGACCCACTAATATATTATTGATCAGGTTCCCGCTTAGATCTCAATATTAGTTAGTTTACATTGGTAGTGCAGATACCTCCTGTCATTTCGGACTAGTCACTGGGGACCTTTTCATTCCTAGGTGGCTTCTAAATCCAATTCCTGTCTTCCAAATGTATAGAATACTACCTATATCAGGGTTCTCTACACAAAATTCTAAAGACATGGATTCTAAAAATCAACGTCCAAACCACACAATAGTCATTAAACATATTTCTCAAAATGTAGCCCGAACGTCAATTCCCCAAATCCGCAAATACAGTTTCACTGACATTTGTATTGTAGGCTGGGAAAAGCAATGTTCATTAGATTCTGTCACCGTCTCTGTCGACCTTAGATATATACCGGCCTGTTATTAAACCCCAATTTCAGGGGACAGGTCTTAAATTTACGGGTCAACCCGCCCGTGCACGGTTTTCGGAGTGCTACCTTCGGCCGACCGGGACAGATATTGAAAATCCGCTCGACGGACCAAATTGTTGTGGAATTTTGTAATCAATGTTCATAAATTTCAATTATCTTTATAGGTCTGCAAACCAGAGTGTGTAAAGTTCTGGTTTAACCTTTACAGCCCCGGAGTTCCGCATTCCACTGAAAAGGCAGAGCGCGAAATTCAAAACATATTTTTTTGAAATATTTAACTTTCACACATTAACAAGTCCAATACAGCTAATGAAAGATACACATATTGTGAATCCAGCCAACATGTCCGATTTTTTTAAAATGTTTTACAGGGAAAACACAATATATATTCATGTTAGCTCACCAACAAATAGAAAAAAGAACAGACATTTTTCACAGCACAGGTAGCATGCACAAAATCAACCAAACTAACCTAGAACAAACCAAAGAAACCAAGAAACAACTTCATCAGATGACAGTCTTATAACATGTTATACAATAAATCTATGTTTTGTTCGAAAAATGTGCATATTTCAGGTATAAATCATAGTTTACATTGCGGCTACAATCAGAAATTGCACCGAAAGCAGCCAGAATAATTACAGACACCAACGTGACATACCGAAATACTCATCATAAAACATTTCTGAAAAATACATGGTGTATAGCAAATGAAAGACAAAGATCTTGTTAATACAGCCAATTTTTCCGATTTTTTTAAAAGTGTTTTACAGCGAAAACACAATATAGCATTATATTAGCTTACCACAATAGCCTACCACACTACCGCATTCATTCATCAAGGCACGTTAGCGATAGCAATAGGCACGTTAGCGAATAAACCAGCAAAAGATATTACATTTCACTAACCTTCATAAACCTTCCTCAGATGACAGTCCTATAACATCAGGTTATACATACACTTATGTTTTGTTCGAAAATGTGCATATTTAGAGCTGAAATCCGTGGTTATACAATGTGCTAACGTAGCATATTTTTCCCAGAATGTGCGGATATTTCTATTAGACTCTCACCTATTCTGACCAAATAGCTATTCATAAACATTACAAAAAAATACATGTTGTATAGGAAACGATAGATCCATTAGTTCTTAATGCAATCGCAGTGTTAGAATTCTAATAATATCTTCATTACGACATAAGACTTAGTTATGGTAAGGGAATAACCAAAACCTGAGCGCAAAGCTACTAGTACACAGTTCGACAGATATATGAAATAGCATCACAAAATGGTTCCTACCTTTGCTGATCTTCCATCAGAATGTTGTACAAGGGGTCCTTTGTCCAGAACCGTCGTTGTTTGGATTCAGAACGTCCTCTTTCCCTCTTGAATTAGCAAGCACACTGGCCAGGTGGTGCTAACCTCTCCTTCGTGAGCAAACGACGCAACACGCCTAACGTCCCGAATAAATTTCAAGTCTAATAAAACTATATTGAAAAAACATACTTTACGATGATATTGTGACATGTATCAAATAAAATCAAAGCCGGAGAGAGTATTCGCCCATAACGACAGCTTTCCAGTAGGCAATAACAGGTCCCAACACGCGCCTTGCAGAGAACAGAAAATGGGGGACACGTTGTTCCAAGATGGTTTATTCAACCTCAGACKGAGATAATCAACTCATTTTTCCTCTCACTTCCTCTTGACATCCAGGGGAAGGTGTATGACGTGCACGTATAGTCATACGTATCATGCCCATTTATAGGCAGCCACTTGAACACAGCATCAATTTCAGACTTTCCACTTCCTGGTCAGAAAGTGTGCTGCCAAATTAGTTGTGTTTTACCCACAGACAAAATTGAAACGGTTTTAGAAACTAGTGTTTTCTATCCAATAGTAATAATAATATGCATATTGTACGAGCAAGAATTGAGGACGAGGCTGTTTAAATTGGGTACGATTTTCCCCCAAAGTGAAAACAGCGCCCTCTGGTCCTCATCAGGTTAACCTTTCTAGCGCAGGCGTTCCGCTAGCGGAACCCCTCGACAACATTCTGCTGAAAAGGCAGCGCGGAAAATTCAAAAATATTTTTTTGAAATATGTAACTTTCACACATTAACAAGTCCAAAACAGCGAATGAAAGATAAACATCTTGTTAATCTACCCATCGTGTCCGATTTCAAAAAGGCTTTACAGCGAAAGCACAACATTTGATTATGTTCGGTCAGAGCCAAGTCACAAAAACACACAGCCATTTTTGCAGCCAAAGATAGGAGTCACAAAAAGCAGAAATATAGATCAAATTAATCACTAACTGTTAAAGGAATTTATAAAGGTTGAAGATAAATGATTAAATAATTCTACCTGGAAACTTAACCATTAGGGATTAGAGGTTATGTAGCATGGACAAGGAGTAATTAAAGCTGATAAACATAAGTCTAAATAGGTTGGACTGGGGAAGAGAGGAATGTATGTGTGTGCCGAAAGAAAGCAAAGAGAATCCTTAACCTATGTTTGAATCGACTATAACTCTGGGGAGATAAGATGGGACAGGGAGAACCCCTCCAGGTTTCCCTTATCTTGGGGGGAATGGAACTGTCAGTTGGGTAGTGATCAACTGTGGTAAGAATGGTAGAGAAGTAGATATGATAGCTCTCCTCCTGTTAGTGTGTATGTATGTGCGTAGGTTAAGAGAATGTTATAAAAGGAACATCTTTGTATATGCACGGGAGAGCTCTCGCGAATAAAATTGGATTTGACTAATTGTGAGTTGGGAATTCTGTCTGTTTCATTTAATGCAACCGCTGTGTCAGATTTTTTTTTAAACTTTACGGAAAAAGCACACCATGCAATAATCTGAGTACAGCACTCAGAGCCCAAACAACCCAAACGGATATCCGCCATGTGTAGTCAACAGAAGTCAGAAATAGCATTATAAATATTCACCTACCTCTGATGATCTTCATCAGAATGCACTCCCAGGAATCCCAGTTCCACAAATGTTTGTTTTGTTCGATAACGTCCATCATTTATGTCCAAATACCTCCTTTTTGTTCGCATTTAGCCCAGTAATCAAAATTCCCGAGGCGCGATCACTAGGTGCAGACGAACAGTCAAAAAGTTCCGTTACAGTCCGTAGATACATGTCAAACGATGTATAGAATCAATCTTTAGTATGTTTTTAACAAATCTTCAATAATGTTCCAACCGGAGAATTCCTTTGTCTTCAGAAATGCAATGGAACGCAAGCTAACTATCATGTGAACGCGCGTGGTCAGCTCGTGGCTCTCTGGCAGACCTCTGACTCATTCCCCTCTCATTCGCCTCCACTTCACAGTAGAAGCATCAAACAAGGTTCTAAAGACTGTTGACATTAGTGGAAGCATTAGGAAGTGCAATATGACCCCATAGACACTGTGTATTCGATAGGCAAAGAGTTGAAAAACTACAAACCTCAGATTTCCCACTTCCTGGTTGGATTTTCTCAGGTTTTTGCCTGCCATATGAGTTCTGTTATATTCACAGACATCATTCAAACAGTTTTAGAAACTTCAGAGTGGTTTCTATCCAAATCTACTAATTATATGCATATTCTAGCTTTTATGGCTGAGTAGCAGGCAGTTTAATTTGGGAACACTTTTCATCCAAAGTTCCCAATGCTGCCCCCTACCCTAGAGAAGTTAAAACCGTATTATAATCTTCCACCATAATAGATTATTGCGTTGCTTGTGAGCTGAATTGTTTATTATATATAGTTTCGAAAAAGTGTGGATCATCATTATTTGGCCCATATAGATTAATTAGACAGATCTGTTTTTGGTCGAATAGCGTATTATTTTAAATATGCTATATTTTCCTTGCAGATCTGTTTGCAGTTTGCACAATCGGATCAAAATTTGTATTAATTAGATAATGACCCCTTTTGAGTTTCTTTGACCATGACAAAAATGTATTTCTCCCTCCCAGTCCTTTTTCCACCCAACCTCATCTATATTTGTGGAATGTATAGACCTTACCGTGTAATGCTTACTTACAAGCCCTTAACCCACAGTGCAGTTCAAGAAGAGTTAACTAAGGTAAAAACATTAACACAATAACAATAACGAGGCTATATACAGGGGGTACCGGTACCACGTCAGTGTGCGGGGGTACAGGTTAGAGAATTTTTACATGTCGGTAGGGGTGAAGTGACTATGCATAGATAATAAACAGCGAGTAGCAGCAGTGTACAAAACAGAGAGGGGGGGGGGGGGTGTTCAATGTAATAGTCCGGTGGCCATTTGACTAATTGTTCAGCAGTCAAATGGCTTGGGGGTAGAAGCTGTTAAGGAGCCTTTTGGTCCAAGACTTGGTGCCCCGGTACTGCTTGCCGTGCAGTAGCAGAGAAAACAGTCTATAACTTGGGTGACTGGAGTCTCTGACAATTTTATGGGCTTTCCTTTGACACCACCTGGATTTCAGGAAACTTGGCCCCAGTGATGTACTGGGCCGTACGCACTACCATCTGTAGCACCTTATGGTCAGATGCCGAGCAGTTGCCATACCAGGCGGTGATGCAACCAGTCAGGATGCTCTCGATGGTGCAGCTGTAGAACTTTATGAGGATCTGGGGACCCATGCCAAATCTTTTTAGTCTCGTGAAGGGTAAAAGGTTTTGTCGTGCCCTCTTCACAACTGTCTTGGTGTGTTTGGCCTCAACCCCAAACCCAGCTGCCTCAACCCCAAACCCAGCTGCCTCAACCCCAAACCCAGCTGCCTCAACCCCAAACCCAGACGCCTCAACCCCAAACCCAGACGCCTCAACCCCAAACCCAGACGCCTCAACCCCAAACCCAGACGCCTCAACCCCAGCCCAAATCCTTCAAAAAGAGCCCAGACACCTCAAACCCAACCAAGCTGTCTCAACTGGAGCCCAGATGCTTCAACCCCAACGCAGACGCCTCAATTCCAGCCCAGATATTTCAAACACAGCTGCCTCAACCCCAAACCCAGCTGCCTCAACCCCAGCCCAGATATTTCAACCCCAGCCCAGACACCTCAACCCCAACCACGCTGCCTCAACCCCAACCACGCTGCCTCAACCCGAGCCCAGATGCTTCAACCCGTGCCCAGATGCTTCAACCCCAGCTCAGGGCACTAAGGAGGAGTGAGCACGGAAGGTGAAAAAGGGAGGGCGAACTCCTCTGAAGAAGCAATCACAATGGGGTTCTTATTAAATTAGGGGCCTGTCCAGCAGATAAAGCAGCAAATCCAAAAACTGCCCTACATTTACTGGCACACAACTTAATTACGTTTTTAATACAGCTTAGCGCTGGGCTCTCCCCCTGCCCAGGCTGGTTGGCTGGATGACTGGCTGGCCAGTGCCCACTGCTGTCTGTGCTCTGCCCGCTGCTGGGTGGGTGTAGTGGAGGTAGATAGATGGCAGAGATGGCCGAACTCAGGCCTCCCCGCTGACCTGGTGAAAGGACACCATCTGCTGGCTCCCAGACTAACTGAAGACAGGATGGATTCACTGAGACACTGACACCCACACTGAGAAACAAATACTTATACACACACACTGAGAAACACACACCCACACTGAAACAAAAACTTATACACACACACACACACACACACTGATACACACACACTGAGACACACCGAGGCACACACACCGAGACACACCCACACTGAGAGACACCGAGACAGACAGACACACACTGAGGCACACACACACACCGAGACAGACCCACACCGAGACAAACCCACACCGAGACAGACCCACACCCACACTGAGACCCACACTGAGACCCACACAGAGACAGAGTCCCTCACCAAGCAACACCAAATTATCTATTTTACTTTTTTATGTTTTATATTTCCAATATGAAAACAAACTTTTAGAAAATATTTCAAAAGTTCTTTAGGTATGCCAAATGAGACTTGATTCACAAGCACTTTCAAACATTTACACTTCCAGCCAGGATGGAGGAAGTAGGATGGAGGCTAGCAGTGGGACAGGGAAGCTTCTCCAGGTTTGTAGGATGGAGGCTAGCAGTGGGACAGGGGAGCATCTCCAGGTTTGTAGGATGGAGGCTAGCAGTGGGACAGGGGAGCATCTCCCAGGTTTGTAGGATGGAGGCTGCAGTGGGACAGGGGAGCATCTCCAGGTTTGTAGGAGGGAGGCTAGCAGTGGGACAGGGGAGCATCTCCAGGTTTGGTAGGATGGAGGCTAGCAGTGGGACAGGGGAGCATCTCCAGGTTTTGTAGGATGGAGGCTAGCAGTGGGACAGGGGAGCATCTCCAGGTTTGTAGGATGGAGGCTAGCAGTGGGACAGGGGAGCATCTCCAGGTTTGTATAGTAAAGTGTGGAGCAGCACTGCTGTGTGTGGCCTAAAGCAATGTTTCAGGGGGGAACCTAGAGTCTGTCTCTGTTTGACTGTGGAACCTGCTGACGGCACACAGGCCCAGCCCGGGGAGCATATTGTAAGCCCGGTCTCCCAGGCCGCGCCTGGCCCTGCTGTGAGCTGGGGATGTGTGGCTGGCTCTAGTTATACTGGGAGCTTCTAGTCTTCCTCCTGCTTGGCACAACCCAATGCCACCTGAGAAGAATGGGTTTTCAGCTGTGTGTTGGCTTGGCCAACAGTTTGGAAAGCACAAATAGGTCCAGGAATTTAGAAACAGGTTTAATAAAAAGTAAAAAGTGAGGGATTTGCATAAGGCCTGTTTGGACAGTGTTAATAAGATCACCACTCTTTTCCATATGAGAAGAGTATCCTGGAAATAAATGATCCTGGAAACCTCTTTGGAACTGAATGCTAGTACAGGAGCTGCATACTACAGTATAACATTAGGATACTCCGACCAACTCAATTTAATCCAATAAAGTAGAATAGTAAAGAACTTCGCGAGGAGGGAAATCTGAATTTGGCATCACCTTGCAGTAACATAAGGGTCATTATACTGTCACAGGAAAAAAATATGCCATATTCAATCTGCCATGATGCAATATTCATCTGAATGGGAGTAGATGAGCCACCACTAACAACTCAGCCCAGACTGGGCACCATGGGGGCTGGAGGGCAGCGGAGAGGGAGTGAAGAATGCAGGCAGACTGCCCTGGTTTGCCTCGTTAAAAACATACTGCCAGGGGCAGCACGGCTACAGCTGCTCAGCACCCCACTACTCCCCCTTTAAATATAAAAGGACCCACCCTAGCTCAGCCCAGCCTGACCCACCCTGCCTAGGCCTAAACCTGGTATGTCATGCCTGGAGGCCATGATGGATCGCTTAACCCCAACCTGTTAGGAATAGACTGGCCTGTTTTTGTTAATGGTATCCTTTATTAGTTACATTTCTTTGATCCATGTAATTATAATCATGATTCATAGTTTCCGGAGGCAAAAGAAACAAAGGTGGACCCAGAAAAATGTATTTGCTAACACAGTCCTGTTCTCCAAGTGTTTTCCCTATATTCATTAAGCAGCGGTGGCCCGTTACCATTAAATTTGTAAAACAATGTTTAAAAAAATATATATATATATTTCTGCCGAGACACGCTTTTAATGGATAGTGCATGGATATAATTTTTATGTCTGCATGCAGTTTGCAACTAGTGTCAGCTCAGTGATTGGAAATCTATGGGAACAGCTACCTTTGCAACCGCTACTGAAAAGAATCCTAGGGGAAACACTCTCCAATATAACCTTTTCAGATACCCCCAATCAAAACATACTGTGTCTGGTGGTAAAAATGAACCCAATTTACCACAAGAATGTAATAACAAACTTTGTTACTCAAAACAAAAATCCACGATAACACAAACTAAACCTATGAAAGTCATAGCTCTGAAATCTGTGGAAAAAGTCTAATCGAAAAATATCTAATGTTGCCATTTAGTGGACGATGTGATGCTGTGAGGTCTGTTGATGTGATGCTCTGGTTAGTAACACAACACTCCAGCTTGCATGCCTCTGGGAAGTGACCCAGCGTGCATCATCGGAGCTGTAAAGCCAACATTTGACAATGCTCTTTCAGCCGGCTGCCCAGCCTCAGCCCCCAACTACGCAGGCCAGCTGTGTGAGACAGCGGCAGAGTGAGGGATGGAAGGTAATAATAAAAAAACATGTATTTCACCTTTATTTAACCAGGTAGGCCAGTTGAGAACAAGTTCTCATTTACAACTGCGACCTGACCATGTTACATTCGTTATAAGGATTGGACCAAGGCCCAGCATTGTATGCGTACATTCTATTTATTAAAGAATGAACCCTGAACATACTAACAAAACGAAACGTGAAGCTATATGAATAGTACAGACAGGCAACTAAACATAGAACAAAAACCCACCAACACAAAAGGGAAAATGGCTACCTAAATATGATCCCCAATCAGAGACAACGATAAACAGCTGCCTCTGATTGGGAACCATATCAGGCCACCATAGACATACAAATACCTAGACCTACAAAACCCCTAGACCTACACAAACCCTAGACAATACAAAAACGAACATACCCAACCTCGTCACACCCTGACCTAACCAAAATATAAAGCAAACAGAGATATCTAAGGTCAGAGCGTGACAGGCCAAATTAAAGCAAAGCAGCGCGATAAACAACAAAACCGAGTAACACGTGGGATAAACAAAAGTACAGTCAATAACACAATAGAAAAATCTATATACAGTGTGTGCAAATGGAGTAAGGAGGTAAGGCAATAAATAGGCCACAATAGCGAAGTAATTAGTTTAGCAAATTAACACGAGTGATAGATGTGCAGATGATGATGTGCAAGTAGAAATAATGGTGGGCAAAAGAGCAAAAAAAGTAAATAAATCAATATGGGGATGAGGTAGGTAGTTGAATGGGCTATTTACAGATGGGCGGTTTACAGCTGCAGTGATCGGTAAGCTGCTCAGATAGCTGATGCTTAAAGTTAGTGAGGGAGATATGTCTCCAGCGATTTCTGCAATTCGTTCCAGCCATTGGCAGCAGAGAACTGGAAGGAAAGGAGGCCAAAGGAGGTGTTGGCTTTGGGGATGACCAGTGAGATATACCTGCTGGAGCGCGTGCTACGGGTGGGTTTTGCTACGGTGACCAGTGAGCTGGGATAAGGCGGAGCTTTACCTAGCAAAGACTTATAGATGACCTGGAGCCAGTGGGTTTGGCGACGAATGTGTAGTGAGGGCCAGCCGACGAAAGCATACAGGTCGCAGTGGTGGGTGGTATATGGGGCTTTGGTGAGTAGAGTGTTGGAGGCTAATTTGTAAATGACATCGCCGAAGTCGAGGGTCGGTAGGATAGTCAGTTTTAACGAGGGTATGTTCGGCAGCATGAGTAAAGTAGGCTTTGTTGCGAAATAGGAAGCCAATTCTAGATTTAATTTTGGATTGGAGATGCTTGATATGAGTCTGGAAGGAGAGTTTACAGTCTAGCCAGACACTTAGGTATTTGTAGTTGTCCACATATTCTAAGTCAGAACCGTGCAGAGTAGTAGTAGTGATGCTAGTCGGGCAGGCGGGTGTGGGCAGCGATTGGTTGAAAAGCATGCATTTAGTTTTACTAGCATTTTAAGAGCAGTTGGAGGTCACGGAAGGAATGTTGTATGGCATTGAAGCTCGTTTGGAGGTTTGTTTACACAGTGTCCAAAGAAGGGCCAGATGTATACAGAATGGTGTCGTCTGCGTAGAGATAGATCAAGGAACCACCCGCAGCAAGAGCGACATTGTTGATATATACAGAGAAAAGAGTTGGGCTGAGAATTTAAACCTGTGGTACCCCCATAGAGACTGCCAGAGGTCCGGACAACAGGCCCTCAGAGTTCAGTGTGTCAAATCAATCTGAGAAGCAGTTGGTGAACCAGGCATGGCAGTCAATTGACTAACCAAGGCTGTTGAGTCTGCCGATAAGAATACGGTGATTGACAGTCGAAAGCCTTGGCAAGTTCGATGAAGATGCCTGCACAGTACTGTCTTTAATCGATGGCGGTGATGAGTGTGGCTGAGGTGCACCCGTGACCAGTTCGGAAACCGGATTGCACAGCGGAGAAGGTACGGTGGGATTCAAAATGGTCAGTGATCTGTTTGTTAACTTGGATTTCAAAGACTTTAGAAAGGCAGGGCAGAATGGATATAGGTCTGTAACAGTTTGGGTCTAGAGTGTCACCCCCTTTGAAGAGGGGGATGACCGTGGCAGATTTCTAATCTTTAGGAATCTTGGTCGATACGAAAGAGAAGTTGAAGAGACTAGTAACAAGCTGGGGAGGCTTGGGTAAGTAGCTGCGGCGGGTGCGGAGCTGTTGGCTGGGGTTGGGGTAGCCAGGTTGAAAGCATGGCCAGCTGTAGACAAATTATTTTTGAAATTCTCGATTTATCATAGATTTATTGGTGGTGACAGTGTTTCCTAGCCTCAGTGCAGTGGGCAGCTGGGAGGAGGTGCTCTTATTCTCCATGGACTTTACAGTGTCCCAAAACTTTTTGGAGTTAGAGCTACAGGTTGCACATTTCTGTTTGAAAAAGTTAGCCTTTGCTTTCCTAACTGACTGTGTGTATTGGTTCCTGACTTCCCTGAAAAGTTGCATATCGCGGGGACTATTCGATGCTAGTGCCGTACGCCACAGGGTGTTTTTGTGCTGGTCGAGGGCAGTCAGGTCTGAAGTGAACCATGGGCTATATCTGTTCTTAGTTCTACATTTTTTGAAAGAGGCATGCTTATTTAAGATGGTGAGGAAATTGCTTTTAAAGAACAACCAAGCATCCTCTACTGACGGGATCAATTAGAAAGGCCTGCTCGCAGAAGTGTTTTAGGGAGTGTTTGACAGTGATTAGGGGTGGTCGTTTGACCGCAGACCCATTACGGATGCAGGCAGTGATCGCTGAGATCTTGGTTGAAAACAGCAGAGGTATTTGGAGGGCAAGTTGGTCAGGATAATATCTATGAGGGTGCCCATGTTTACGGATTTCGGGTTGTACCTGGTGGGTTCCTTGCTAATTTGTGTCAGATTGAGGGAATCTAGCTTAGATTATAGGACGGCCGGGGTGTTAAGCATATCCCAGTTTAGATCACCTAACAGAACTAACTCTGAAGATAGATGGTGGCAATCAATTCACATATGGAGTCCATATGGAGTGTGCTAAAGCAGTGAGTAAAACAAACTTAGGGAGGAGGCTTCTGATGTTAACATGCATGAAACCAAGGCTTTTACCGTAACAGAAGTCAACAAATGAGAGCACCTGGGGACACACAGGGCCTGGGTTAACCTCTACATCACCCGAGGAACAGAGGAGGAGGATGATGAGGGTACGGCTAAAGGCTATCAGAACTGGTCATCTAGTGCGTTGGGAACAGAGAATAAAAGGATTAGATTTCTGGGAGTGGTAGGATAGATTCAGGGCATAATGTACAGGCAGGGGTATGGTAGGGTGCGGGTACAGTGGAGGTAAACCTAGGCATTGAATGATGATAAGAGAGGTTGCATCTCTGGAGGCGCTAGTTATGCTAGGTGAAGTCACCGCATGTGTGGGAGGTGGCACAAAAGAGGTATCTGAGGCATGTTGAGTGGGACTAGGGGCTCCGCAGTAAAATAAAACAATGATAACTACCCTAAACAACAGTATACAAGGCATGTTGACATTAGAGAGAGTCATAAAGCGAGGCATAAAGCAATCACAGGTGTTGATTGGGAGAGCTAGCTAAGACAACAATGGGTAAGACAACAACAGCTAATCAGGTGAGACAACAACAGGTAAAATGGCAATGAATGGGCAGAGAGGGTCAGTAACTACACACGGCTTGAGTTCGAGGCTGGGGCGACAGATAAACAAAATTAACAAAATGGAGTACCGTGATTAATGAACAGTCCAGCAGGCATCAGCTATGTAGCCAAATGGTCATAGGGTCCAGTGAACAGCAATAGATAACAGGGAAGCCGTTAGGTAGTCGTTACTACGCTAGTCGGGAGATGCGCCTGGCTCGAGGCTAACTGGTGCTAGCTTCGGGACAAGGGCGTCACCGACATCCGGCAAAGGCCGGTTGAGGGCACATCAGATGGAATTACGTTGGCAGACCAGTCGGGATGGATCAGCGGGGCTCCGTGTCGACAAAGGGTCCCAGCCAAATTGCCAAAAGATGTATTGTAGCTGGAGTAATTTTGTTTGCTAGCTGGGAGATGCGCCTGGCTCGAGGCTAACTGGTGCTAGCTCCCTGACAAGGGCGTTAGTCACTATAGCCACTCCGGTGTGTCTGGTGCAAAAGTCCAGAGCTTACGGCAGGAATCCGATGATGTAGTGGCCTCTAGTCATGTTAGTGAAGAGTCCGGGAGGCATCAGCTGTGTAGCCGAGTGATCATAGGGTCCACTGAGCAGACCGGGAGATGGGCCTGGCTCAAGGCTAGCTAGCTGCAATGATCCGGAGTAATGGTCCAGAGCTGACGGCAGGAATCCGGTGATGTAGTGGAGAAAAGCAGTCCGATATGCTCATGGTTGACATCGCGCTGTGCAGACTGGCAGGTATTATCTAGGCTAAAAGCGGGTGGTGTCTGAGCTAAAGGCAAAGGCTGCTAGCAGTGGCTAACAATGACTAAATAGCTAGTAGCTCATTAGCTGGTTAGCTTCTGATGGCTTGCGTCTGATGGAGGGTCTAGCAATAAAGGTAGTGGGATGAAGGGATAGAGGGAGCATCAGTTACACCCAGTGGGAAAAAGGAGAATGACATGAGCCCATACAGAAGACTACAATCCAAGATACTCAGCAGTGTTATAGTACTTCCATACAGAAGACTACAACCTTAGATACTCAGCAGTGTTATAGCATTCCCATACAGAAGACTACAACCCTAGATACTCAGCAGTGTTACAGTACTCCCATACAGAAGACTACAACCCTAGTTAGGTACTTTCCTCAGCAATAGTGGAGTTTTTTTAGCAGTATTCCCATACAGAAGACTACAACCCTAAATACTCAGCAGTGTTCTCAGTACTCCCATACAGAAACTACAACCCTAGGTACTCACAGCAGTGTTATAGTATTCCCATACAGAAGACTACATAACCCTAGATACTCCAGCAGTGTTACAGTATTCCCATACAGAAAGACTACAACACCCTAGATACTCACAGTGTTACAGTACTCCCATACAGAAGACTACAACCCTAGATAACTCAGCAGTGTTACAGTACTCCATACAAAAGACTAACAACACTATATACTCAGCAGTGTTACAATACTCCCATACAAAAGACTACAACACCCTAGATATTCAGTCAGTGTTATAGCATTATCCATAGAAGAAGATACAACCCTAGTACACTCAGGCAGTGTTGCAGTACTCCAGTCGGGTCTTCAGACACACATATTCGAGCTGTCTTGGGTGCCGGATACATTTTTACTTTGGTCTTAAATTGGACCACCCTCGGTCTCAGTCTGACTCGGCCTCGCTACCCGCCCTCTGGTCTACAGTTATTAACTTGAACTCCCTCCTCCTGGTCTCAGTCTTGACTCGGCCTGCGCTCCCCCTCTGGTCTCAGTCTTAACTGAACTCCCTCCTCCCGGTCTCAGTCTGGACTCAGCCTCGCTCCCCCCTCTGGTCTCAGTCTTAACTGAACTCCCTCCTCCTGGTCTCAGTCTTGACTCGGCCTCGCTCTCGCTTTTGGTCTGGTCTCGAACACAACACTGGACTCAGGCTGGAAGACTGTCTGATAATAGCCACAGATATACTGATTCCATTTCTTTGCAGTGGATGTCTTCCATTATCAATGGCAACTTGACTGAAGATATTTCACATATCAATATATAAAGAAATGTTGTTTCACATGTACACAATAATGTTCAGAAGAAAGGAATAAGAAGACGCTATGAAGAAAGGGAAAAAGAGCCATGTTTTCACAAACGTTCACTTTTGTAGTTATTTAGTTTAGGGAAAAACAAGAAGGGAATGACTAACA
>NW_019943047.1:199147-206902 GCF_002910315.2 Salvelinus sp. IW2-2015 | reverse complement strand
TATAATAACCACCAAATGGAGGTCAGATTAACCAAGTATAATAACCACCAAATGGAGGTCAGATTAACCAAGTATAATAACCACCAAATGGAGGTTAGATTAACCGTTCCGGGCATTATTATGAGCCGTCCTCCCCTCAGCAGCCTCCTGTGGAGGAGCAGAAGGAAAGGAGGATGGGTGACAGGGTTGGTGGCAGAGGACCAGATGAAGCAGTCCTCGCCGAGGGCCCTCGGTCTCCCCCGGCAGCGGCAAGGCTGTTTCATTACCCAATCTCCTGGAGCCTTTTCCCCAACACAGCGCCAACATCTGTTGGACCCTACCAGACATGACCCTCTCTCCATCCCTCTCTCCATCCCTCTCTTCATCTCTCTCTTCATCTCTCTCCATCCCGCTCTTCATCTCTCTCTCTTCTCCAGACACTCACACCATCAGTCTTCATGGGGCCATATGGCTTACAAAAGCCTTGAGATTTAGCGGCACATCTGCGTATACATTACTGCTCTCTTTAAAGGTCCGTGATGCAAGACGCCAGTGTGTGTGTGGAGTGTGTGTGAGTTGGTGATAATTGCTGAAAGAGCGTGCTGGCAGCTGCAGGGGGTAAAGCGACAGTGTTGCTCTTGTGCAGACAGGCAGACGTACAGGTGAAACAAGTGAAGCAGTTGTGGATTAGGATCTCTATGGGTGTACAGCCTAAACAACTGTTCACTTCACTTATGTAGATCGGTTTCTTGAATGTTATTGCGCACAGCATAGTTAAACTGTTTCAGTGGAATTGAAGTGTGCTTGATTAAGCTGAAGTTCTTACTCCTGTACTTAATTCCTGCTACGGAAGGAAAAATCTACCTGTTGATGAATCTCTTCTATCATCCAACAAACTATTGCTTTCTATAGTATAATTAAATTCATCTGTGAGTAGATAATAACTACTCTAATAAAATGTTTGTTTTTATTAAACACTATTAACCCTTTATCACAACAGTGTTGTTTTGTTTAGGGTTTTTCTATTCTCGATTAACCACTCATTGATTTGATATAATTAAAAACATTGCCTAAAATAAGGACCTACGTTTAAAATGCCTCTTTTAATAAAATTACAGATCAAATATCGAACCACAATGCATGTTTGTTCCTGATACATTCTCTGAGCAAAATGTTGTTATAGCCAGATAACTAGGCCGTTTCAAATCATCGAACTGTGTTCCTTTCTACAACATTAATAATACCGCCGGCTTTGTTTCTCAGCTATCTCTCCCCAATATCCTGGCAAAAAAACACAGAAATACTGGAATAAATAAATGTAGGAGCGAAAACATTGTGTGCTGAAACCCCTGTGTAGCTTGGCATTCTCTCCCCAAATGTACAAATAAATCAAGCTAATTTTCCTAATCAAATACATTTGATTGGTCACATAGACATTTACCAGATGTTATTGCGGGTATAGCGAAACGCTTGTGTTCCTAGCTCCAACAGTGCAGTCATATCTAACAATAATACACACAAATCTAAAAGTAAAATAATAGAAGGGCAGGCAGTGTGCCCCCGGTGATGCGATAGTCAGACCGCACCACCCCCTGGAGAGCCCTGCGGTTGTGGAAGGTGCAGTTGCCGTACCAGGCGGTGATACAGCCCGACAGGGTGCTCTCAATTATGCATCTGTAAAAGTTTGTGAGGGTCTTAGGGGCCAAGCCAAATTTCTTCAGCCTCCTGAGGTTTTGCGCCTTCTTCACCACACTGTGTGGATGGACCATTTCAGATTGTTAGTGTACACCGAGAAACTTGACGCTTTCCACCTTCTCAACTGCGGCCCCGTCAATGTGGATAGGGGCGTGCTCCTGTAACAGTATAGCTTCCGTCCCTTTCCTCGCCCCAACCTGGGCTGCAGAGTAAGGGGAACAACTACTTCACACTCACCCTCCTTTTCCGCAGCAACCAGTGATCCGGGTCAACAGCATCAATGCAACAGTATAGCTTCCGTCCCTCTCCTCGCCCCAACCTGGGCTCAAACCAGGGACCCTCTGCACACATCAACAACTGACACCCACGAAGCATCGTTACCCATTGCGCCACAAAAGCCTCGGCCCTTGCAGCGCAAGGGGAACAACTACTTCAAGGTCTCAGAGCAAGTGACGTCACCGATTGAAACGCTATTAGCGCGCACCACCGCTAACTAGCTAGCCATTTCACATCGGTTACTCTCCCTCTGCTGTTTCCTGAAGTCCACGATCAGCTCCTTTATTTTGTTGACGTTGAGAGAAAGGTTATTTTCCTGGCACCACTCCGCCAGGGCCCACACCTCCTCCCTGTAGGATGTCTCACCATTGTTGGTAATCAAGCCTACTATGGTTGTGTCATTGTAACGGTTGTCATCGGGAGAAAGAGAGGACCAAGGTGCAGCGTGGTAAGAGTTCATCTTATTTAATGAAAGTGAACACTTCAAAATACAAAACAACAAAGTGAAAACCGAAACAGTTCTATCTGGTGCAGACACACAAAGACTGAAAATAATCACCCACAAAACCCAACAGAAAACAGGCTACCTAAATATGGTTCCCAATCAGGGACAACGATTGACAGCTGCCTCTGATTGAGAACCATATCAGGCTAAACACAGAAATAGAAAAACTAACATGGACAACCCACCCAACTCACGCCCTGACCATACTAAAACAAAAGACAAAACAAAGGAACTAAGGTCAGAACGTGACAGTCATCTGCAAAGTTGATGATTGAGTTGGAGGCATGTGTGGCCACGCAGTCATGGGCAAATAGGGAGTACAGGAGGGGGCTGAGCACACATGTTGAGGATCAGCGAAGTGGAGGTGTTGTTTCCTACCTTCACCACATGGGGGCGGCCCATCAGGAAGTCCAGGACCCAGTTGCATGGGGGGATCAGATCCAGGGCCCCCGGGCTTGATAATGAGCTTGGAGGGTACTATGGTTTTGAAGGCTGAGCTATAGTCAATGAACAGCATTCTTACCTACACTACCGTTCAAAAGTTTAGGGTCACTTAGAAATGTCCTTGTTTTTGAAAGAAAAGCACAAAAAAAAGTGCATTAAAATAACATCAAATTGATCAGAAGTACAGTGTAGACGTTAATGTTGTAAATGACTACTGTAGCTGGAAAAACAAGGACATTTCTAAGTGACCTCAAACTTTTGAACGGTAGTGTAGGTATTCCTCTTGTCCAGATGGAATAGGATAGTGTGCAGTGCGATGGCGATTGCATCATCTGTGGGTCTATTGGGGCGGTATGCAAATTGCAGTGGGTCTAGGGTGTTGGGTAAGGTGGAGGTGATATGATCCTTGACTAGCCTCTCAAAGCACTTCATGATGACAGAAGTGAGTGCTACGGGACGATAGTCATTTAGTTCAGTTACTTTTGCTTTCTTGGGTACAGGAACAATGGTGGACATCTTGAAGCAAGTGGGGACAGCAGACTGGGATAGGGAGAGATTGAATACGTCTTTAAACACTCCAGCCAGCTGGTCTGCGCATGCTCTGAGGATGCGGCTAGGGATGCCGTCTGGGCCGGAAGCATTGCGAGGATAAACACTTAAATGTCTTACTCACGTCGGCCACGGAGAACGAGAGCCCACTTGGCAGCAGGCCGCGTCGATGGCACTGTGTTATCCTCAAAGAGGGTGAAGAAAGTGTTTCGCTTGTCCTGGAGCAAGACGTCGGTGTCCACGATGTGGCTGGTTTTCCAGACACACGTCTCGTGTCTGAGCCGTTGAATTGTGACTCCACTTTGTCTCTGTACTGACATTTTGCCTGTTAGGTGTGAATAACTACACTGTTTGTAGTCGACCATATCCCTAGTCACCTTGCCATGGTTAAATGCAATGGCTCGCGCTTTCAGTTTAGTGTGAATGTTGCCATCTATCCACGGTTTCTGGTTTGGGTAGGTTTTAATAGTCACAGTGGGAAATGTTTCATACACGCTGTGCTGTTGCAGCTATTCACAGCATAGATTACACACGATGATGAATATGGGAGGAGGGCTATTTGCATGTTGGGTGAATCCATTTGCACCCGCTTGTTAACACATACACCTTAACACCCCATGTGCCAGGGCAGCATGCCCGCTGTGCCCCCTTTACCCAGAGCGCCGAACACAGGGGAATCGCCCCCTGCTGGGATTAGTGAGGAAAGTAACTTCACCTTCAGTTGGAACAGAATAGTTTAGCTCTGTGAGTCGTTCATTTATCTTAGTTTTTCTTGGTTCTTAGTTGTGGGAGAACATTTGTAATTAGAATATATAATAATATATAATACACAGAGCATTCAAAAATTATTCAGACCCCTCAACTTTTTCCACATTTTGTTACGTTACAGCCTTATTAAAATTGTTTTTCATCAATCTACACAAAATTCACCATGATTAAAAAGCAAAAACAGGTTTTTAGAAATGTTTGCAAATTTAAGAAAGAAAAAAAACTGCAATATTACATTTACATACAGAAAGTATTCAGACCATTTACTCAGTACTTTGTTGAAGCACATTTGGCAGCGATTACAGCGACACTTCTTGGGTATGACGCTACAAGCTTGGCACACCTGTAATTAGGGAGTGTCTCCCATTCTTCTGTGCAGATCCTCTTAATCTCTGTCAGGTTGGTTGGGGAGCGTTGCTACACAGCTATTTTCAGGTCTCTCCAGAGATGTTCGATCGGGTTCAAGTCCGGGCTCTGGCTGGGCCACTCAAGGACATTCAGAAACTTGTCCCGAAGCCCCTCCTGAGTTGACTTGGCTGTGTGTTTATGGTCGTTGTCCTGTTGGAAGGTGAGCCTTCGTTCGGGTCTGAGTTCCTGAGCGCTCTGGAGCAGGTTGTCATCAAGGATCTCTCTGTACTTTGCTCCGTTCATCTTTCCCTCAATCCTTACTAGTCTCCCAGTCCCTGCCGTGAAAAATATCCCCACAGCATGATGCTGCCACCACAATGCTTCACTGTAGGGATGGTGCCAGGCTACCTCCAGACGTGACGCTTGGCATTCAGGCCAAAGTGTTCAATCTCTGTTTCATCAAACCAGAGAATCTTGTTTCTCATGGTCAGTCCTTTATGTGCCTTTTGGCCAACTCCAAGCAGGCTGTGATGTGCCTTTTACTGAGAAGTGGCTTCCGTTTGGCCACTCTACCATAAAGGCCTGATTGGTGGAGTGCTGCAGAGATGGGGATCCTCCACGGAGGAACTCTAGAGCTCTGTCAGAGTGAACATCAGGTTCTTGGTCACCTCCCTGTACAAGAACCTTCTCCCCTGATTTCTCAGTTTGGCCAGCTCTAGGAAGAGTCTTGGTGGTTCCAAACCTCGTCCATTTAAGAATGGTGGAGGCCACTGTGTTCTTGGGGACCTTCAATGCTGCAGAAATGTTTTGCTACCCTTCCCCAGATCTGTGCCTCGACACAATCCTGTCTCAGAGGTCTACGGACAATTCCTTCGACCTCATGGCTTGGTTTTTGCAGTGACATGCACTGTCAAGTGTAGACACGTGTGTACCTTGCCAAATCATGTCCAATCAATTGAATTTACCACAGGTGGACACCAATCAAGTTGTAGAATCATCTCAAGGATGAGCAATGGTAACAGGATGCACCTGAGCTCAATGTCGAGTCTCATAGCGAAGGGTGTAAATACTTATGTAAATAAGGTTTTTGCTTTGTCATTATGGGTTATTGTGTGTAGATTGATGAGGAAAACAATGTATTTAATCAATTTAACCAAAGCCACTTAGTCATGCTTGCATACATTTTACATATAGGTGGTCCCGGGAATCAAACCCACTATCCTGGCGTTGCAAGCACCATGCTCTACCAAATGAGCTCTACTAACTGAGTTAGAGGACCATGTTCTACTAACTGAGTTACAGAGGACCATGTTCTACTGACTGAGTTACAGAGGACCATGTTCTACCGACTGATTTACAGAGGACCATGTTCTACCGACTGATTTACAGAGGACCATGTTCTACCGACTGAGTTACAGAGGACCATGTTCTGCCGACCTGAATTACAGGGACCAGTCTCCCGACTGAGTTACAGAGGACCCATGTTCTGCGAACTGAGTTACAGAGGACCATGTTCTGCGACTGAGTTACAGAGGCCAATGTTCTCCGACTGAGTTCAGGACCATCTGCCGACTGATTACAGAGGACCATGTTCTGCCGACTTGAGTTACAGAGGACCATGTTCTGCCGACTGAGTTACAGAGGACCATGATTCTGCCGACTGAGTTACACAGAGAGACACATGTTCTGCCGACTGAGTTACAGAGGACCATGTTCTTACGACTGGATTTACAGAGGACCATGTTCTACCGACTGATTTACAGAGGACTACTAGAAATAAAGATTAAAAAGCTTGGTGTGGATCATCTGATGTCCTATCTGATTTGTAATAATCTTTAATAATCTGTAACTAAATGCCTCACACATGTTCATAATGGTTCTCATAATCGTGTGCAGCAATGCCACAGTTCCACTTATTCAACAAGAGTACCTTAAAGATTTAACCAGGCTCTATACTTCACTAGATCCTGTCAATTCAATCAATTCAATTCACAATTCCTGACATTTAATCCTAGTAACAACGCCCTGTCTTAGTCAGTTAGGATCACCACTTTTTTTTAGAATGTGAAATGTCAGAATAATAGAGGGAATGATTCATTTCAGCTTTTATTTCTTTCATTCTTTTATTTTATGGAGGTTTTGGAGCAGTGGCTTCTTCCTTGCTGAGCGGCCTTCAGGCTATGTCGATATAGGAATCGTTTTAACTGTGGATATATATACTTTTGTACCTGTTCCTCCAGCATCTTCACAAGGTCCTTTGCTGTTGTTCTGGGATTGATTTGCACTTTTCGCCACAAAGTACGTTCATCTCTAGGAGACAGAACACGTCTCCTTCCTGAGCGGTATGACGGCTGCGTGGTCCCATGGTGTTTTACTTGTGTACTATTGTTTGTACAGATGAACATGGTACCTTCAGGCATTTGGAAATTGCTCCAAGGATGAACCAGACTTGTGGAGGTCTGCGAATTTTTTTCTGAGGTCTTGGCTGATTTCCTTTGATTTTCCATGATGTCAATCAAAGAGCACTGAGTTTGAAGGTAGGCCTTGAAATACATCCACAGGTACACCTCCAATTGACTCAAATTATGTCAATTAGCCTATCAGAAAATTCTTGAGACATGACATCATTTTCTGGAATTTTCCAAGCTGTTTAAAGGCACAGTCAATTTAGTGTACTGTAAACTTCTGACCGACTGGAATTGATACAGTGAATTATAAGTGAAATAATCTGTCTGTAAAACAATGTTGGAAAAATGACTTGTGTCATGCACAAAGTAGATGTCATAACGAATTGCCAAAACTATAGTTTGTAACAAGAAATTTGTGGAGTGGTTGAAAAATTTGTTTTTATGACTCCAACCTAGCTGTATGTAAACTTCCGCTTCAACTGTAAGTGTGTGAATTGGACATTTTCTGTCCTGCTAAGCATTCAAAATGTAATGAGTACTTTTGGGTGTCAGGGAAAATGTATGAGTAAAAATTACATAATTTTCATTTGGAATATAGTGAATTAAAAGTGAAAGTTGTCCAACAATATAAATAGTAAAGTACAGATACCCAAAAACTACTGAAGTAGTACTTTAAAGTATTTTTACTAAAGTACTTTAACCCACTGAATAATGATTAGTGAGAAAGTACAGAGGAACAAAGATAATGACCCTGCAGAAATGCTAACCTCCCTACTATTGTTT